>NC_064614.1:605321258-605624288 GCF_023898315.1 Schistocerca nitens | reverse complement strand
CAATGAAATAAGTTCAATAATACAATAAAACTCTTACATCAATATTATGTGAAGGAAAGTTGCCACTCTGCTGAGTCGGAGATAGGCACAACGAAAAGATGCTCACAATTATAGCTTTCAGCCATTAAGGTCTTCGTCAACAATAGACACACATACATGCACAGACAAACACACTCACGCAAATGCAACTCACACACATGACTGCAGTCTCAGGCAACTGAAACCACACTGCGAGCGGCAGCACCATCGTATGATGGGAGTGGCGACTGGGTGGGGGTAAGGAGGGGGCTTGGGTGGGGAGGGGGAGGGAGAGTAAGGTGTGGGTGGTGGACAGCGAAGTGCTGCAGGTTACACTGAGGGCAGGGGTGAGTTACGGAGGGGGGGGGGGGGAATGAGCGGAAAAGGATAGAAGTAAAAAGACTGAGTGTGGTGGTGGAATGATGGCTGTGTAGTGCTGGAAGGGGAATAGGGAAGGGGCTGGATGGGTGAGGATAGTGACTAACGAACGTTGAGGCCAGGAGGGTTACAGGAACATAGGATGTATTGCTGAGAAAGTTCCCACCTCCACAGTTCAGAAAAGCTGGTGCTGGTGGGAAGGATCCATATGGCACAGGCTGTGAAGCAGTAATTGAAATGAAGGATATCATGTTTGTCAGCGTGTTCAGCAACATGGTGGTTCACTTGTTTCTTGATCACAAATTGTCGGTGACCATTCGTACAGGCAGACAGCTTTTTGGTTGTCATACCTACATAGAATGCAGCACAGTAGTGGCAGCTTAGCTCTGCCGTGCCTCATCTTTCCAATGCCCCACTACTTCTCAAAATTCCATTGTCTGGATACAGAGGAGCATTCGCCTTGTAACTCAGGACCACCCAGGACTCGAGCAACCGAATTACATTCTCTGCCAGGGTTTTGATTACCTCTCATCATACTCTGAAATGAGAAATGTCCTGTCCACTATCCTTCCCACCCCTTCCACAGTGGTACTCCGCCATCCATCGAACCTACACAATAATCTCGTCCATCCTTATACAACCCCTGCTCGCAATCCCTTACCTCACGGCTCATACCCCTGTAATAGACCTAGATGCAAGACCATCCTCCCACACAGGCCTACACCAGTCTGGTCACTAACATCACCTATTCCATCAAAGGCAGGGTTACCTGTGAAACCAGTCATGTGGTGTACAAGCTAAGTTGCAACCACTGTGCTCCATTCTATGTAGGCATGACAACCAACAATCTGTCTGTCCATATGAATGGCCACTAACAAACTAGGGCCAAGAAACAAGCGGACCATCCTGTTGCTGAAGAAGCTTCCAAACATGATATCCTTCATTTCAATGACTGCTTCACAGCCTGTGGCATATGGATCCTTCCCACCAACACCAGCTTTTCTGAATTGTGCAGGTGGGAACTTTCCCTGCAATACATTCTACGTTCCTGTAACCCTCCTGGCATCAACCTTCGTTAGTCATTGTCCTCACCCATCCAGCCCCTTCCCTGTTCCCATTTCAGCACTACACAGCCGTCATTCCGTCACCACACCCAGTCTTTTTGTTTCTCTCCTCTTCCTCTCCTTCCCTCCCCCTCACCATCTCTCCCATGTCCTCAGTCTAACCTATAGCACTTCCGAATCCGCCACCCCATACTCTCCCTCCCGCTACCCACCCAAGCCTCCTCCTTAGTCTCAGCCAGTCGCGACTCCCATGATGCGCTGGTGCTGCTGCTCACAGTGTGGTTTCAGTTGCCTGAGACTCCAGTCATGTGTGTGAGCTGCGTGTGTGTGTGTGTGTGTGTGTGTGTGTGTGTGTGTGTGTGTGTGTGTGTGTGTGTGTGCGCCCTCAGTAGCAGAGTGGTCAGTGTGACAGAATGTTAATCCTAAGGGCCCAGGTTCGATTCCCAGCTGGGTCGGAGATTTTCTCCACTCAGGGACTGAGTGTTGTGTTGTCCTAATCATCATCATTTCATCCCCATCGACGCGCAAGTGGCAAAGTGGCGCCAAATCGAAAGGCTTTCACCCGGCGAATGGTCTACGCGATGGGAGGCCCAAGTCACACGACATTTACTTTTACATTTGACATAAGGTATGACATCAGGTCTATTAAGACAACTATGGAACACAATGGTGTCACTATAATGAGATGTAGCAAGTCTACATATTGAATATCCAAGATATGAACAACATTTGGTAAGAAATCAGGAATAAAAATTTCATAAAGAAGATTGATAGGGATGATGCAAAAATGTGTAGTCATATTGCGAGAAAAAATGTGTACAAAGTAGCAGTAAAATGACATTACTTATGTGCAATTTTAAATATTTTAAAGTGAAATTGTGTATAAAGTGGGTGTAACATAAAAATAAATTATTTCTTTGGTTGAAAAAAATTAGGGAAAGGTCATGTTATGTCCAAAACTATGTCAAGCTATGCCGTGAAAACCATACAAGATGGTGTACACAAGCAAAGTGAGGTGAAAACATGTGAACTTGCACCAAGAAACAGCGACCATTCAGTTGCAAGAACATCCTATTGGTAAGAAAGGTCGGGGTACTTGTCAGATTATATAAGGAAAGAAATACCGGATTAACGGTAGCGGGACAAGAATTCAAGAATTCATAAACCTGTTGAATATAGAATGTCGTACCTTATTATTGAAAATACTCACTATCCCCTTGAAGACAACACCTTAAGAAGAAATGATTATGAAAGTGAACTGGGACCTGGATTAAAATAAGGGTTCCACCATGAAATAGCAAGAACGAAGCAAAATGATGACATACGCAGCTGTAAGAAGATCCCATATCAACTCGATGACGAAAATGATGGTATGTTATGAGAGAGCTAATTTAGAATTAAGGATCTATGTACAGTTCAGGTGAAAACATGCCCTCTGTATATACAAAAGCTATTTAATATAATAGGAAAATTATAATCTTAAGTAAGAAGAAAGGTGGTCTGCCTTAAAATATTACAAGTTATAAAAACATTTCTTCCTCTCATGCGCCAATCTTTCCATCTCAGCCTGGCAATTGCAGCCTACCCTTTCAGTTATTTGCCGAATGAATTCCAATCTCTGTCTTCCTCTACAGTTCTTACCCTCTACAGCTCCCTCTAGCACCAAGGAAGCCATTCCCTGGTGTCTTATCAGATGTCCTATCATTCTGTCTCTTCTTCTTACAGTGCTTTCATATGTTCCTTTCTTCGCCGATTCTGGTGAGAACCACTACATTCCCTAGCTTATCAGTCCACCGCCACTCGAACGTGGCCTTCTGCGGGCAAGCGCCCTATGTGCTGAGATAACCAAGCACGACTCACGATCCTCATTCACGGCTTTACTTTCGGCAGTATGTCATCTCCTTCCTTCCAATCTCCACAGAAGTTCTGCTACATGTTTTGCGGGACAAGCACTCCTGTAAGAAAGGACACTGATGAGACTTGGCTTAACCACAGACTGGGACATTGTCACCAGAATTCATTTTCATTCCTCTGTGTGGGCGGCTCATGATAGTGCTTGGACAGCTCACTCTGTAGAGCAATTGTCTGTAAAAGGCGAAGGTCTCAGGTTCGAATCCCGGTCTGACACACAATTTTAATTTGCCTGGAAGTTTCTAGTATTTGTTTTGCCGCGCGGAGTGACTAGGCGGTCTCGGGCGCCATGTCACGCATTGCGCGGCCCCTCCCGCCGGAGGTTCGAGTCCTCCGTCGGGCATGGGTGCGTGTGTTGTTCTTAGCGTAAGTTAGTTTAAGTAGTGTGCAAGTCTAGGGACCGATGACCTCAGCAGTTTGGTCCCTTAGGAATTCACACACATTTGAACACTTCTGATATTTGTTTTCGTTCGATAATGTTTCTATGATAATTTACAGGACTTTAAAGAACATAACAGCTGGAAAGAGGATTATAAAATGATTTACGAATGATATTCTGCAATGATTGACTCATCTTCAAATGTTTGTAGCTTCAGAAATGGAAACTTGTGGTAAGGACTGCTGAGGTCATCGGTTCCTAGACATACACACTGCTTAAACTAACTTACGCTAAGAACAACACACACACCCATTTCCGAGGGAGGACTCGAACCTCCGAGGGGGGGAAACCGCACTAACCGTGACAAGTGGTCTAAGACCGCACGGCTACCCCGCGCGGCGTGGCTTCAGAATGAAGCCTTTTTATGCGCTGTTAGGAAGTCCGATTACTTACTTTTTCCTTGAGTGATTTACTTTACAGCCTAAGTTAGGCAGAGATTTATTTAACCAAGTGGAATATATTATAAATAGTACATCTTTGACACATTTAAAGTGACTTTTTCAGTTTCGGAATTTGTTCGATCCGTCTTCAATCATATAGGTGCTGTTATGTTACACAATTTTCCAAAATACACATCGTACACTACTATTTAGGTAGACACAATACAACGACATATAATTACTGATACAATATTCAGGACCGTCATCAACATTATAGTACACTACTGGCCATTAAAATTGCTACACCACGAAGATGATGTGCTACAGACGCGAAATTTAACCGACAGGAAGGAGATGCTGTGATATGATAATGATTTGCTTTTCAGAGCATTTACACGAGGTTGGTGCCGGTGGTGACACCTACGACGTGCTGACATGAGGAAAGTTTCCAACAGATTACTCATACACAAACAGCAGTTGACCGGCGTTGCCTGGTGAAACGTTATTGTAGATGCCTCGTTTAAGGAGGAGAAATGTGTACCATCTCGTTTCCGACTTTGATAAAGATCGGATTGTAGCATATCGAGATGGCGGTTTATCGTATCGTGACATTGCTACTCGCGTTGGTCGAGATCCAATGACTGTTAGCAGAATATGGAATCGGTGGGTTCCGGAGGGTAATTAGGAACGCCGTGCTGGATCCCAACGGCCTCGTATCACTAGCAGTCGAGATGACAGGCATCTTATCCGCATGGCTGTAATGGATCGTGCAGCCACGTCTCGATCCCTGAGTCAAGACTTGGGGACGTTTGCAAGACAACAACCATCTGCACGAACAGTTCGACGACGTTTGCAGCAGCATGGACTATCAGCTCGCAGACCATGGCTGCGGTTACCCTTGACGCTGCATCACAGACAGGAGCGGCTGCGATGGTGTACTCAACGACGAACCTGGGTGCACGAATGGGAAAACGTCATTTTTTCGGATGAATCCAGGTTCTGTTTACAGCATCATGATGGTCGCATCCGTGTTTGGCGACATCGTGGTGAATGCACATTGGAAGTGTGTATTCGTCATCGCCATACTGGCGTATCACCCGGCGTGATGGTATGGGGTGCCATTGGCTACACGTCTCGGTCAGCTCTTGTTCGCAATGACGGCACTTTGAACAGTGGAGATACATTTCAGATGTGTTAGGAGCCGTGGCTCTACCCTTCATTCGATCCCTGCGAAACCCTACATTTCAGCAGGATAATGCACGACCGCATGTTGCAGCTCTTGTATGGGCCTTTCTGGATACAGAAAATGCTCGACTGCTGCCCTGGCCAGCACATTCTCCAGATCTCTCACCAATTGAAAACGTCTGGTGAATGGTGGCCGAGCAACTGGCTCGTCACAATACGCCAGTCACTACTCTCGATCAACTGTGGTATCGTGTTGACGCTGCATGGGCAGCTGTACCTGTACACGCCATCCAAGCTCTTTTTGACTCAATGCCCAGGCGTATGAAGGCCGTTATTCCGGCCACAGGTGGTTGTTCTGGGTACTGATTTCTCAGGATCTATGCACCCAAACTGCGTGAAAATGTAATCACATGTCAGTTCTAGTATAATATATGAATACCCGTTTATCATCTGCATTTCTTTTTGGTGTAACAATTTTAACGGCCAGTAGTGTGATTTGCTTCAACTCATGCTGAGGAGGTAAGAGACGTAATCATTGTGTAAATCTACATTATTTTACATACAGGGTGTTTGAGATAACGTGTTTTTATCTCTAACTTATAAAGTAATATCTGAACGGATTATCTATTTAGATTGATAAATGTAGAAAAGTTAGTCTTTATGGGGATGCTTGTATATAGTTCATTTAATTAATTTCCACAGAGTTACAGGAACGAGTTATAATTTTTGTAAACAGTTTATTTTTTCTGTCTCCTAGCTAATGTATTTAAACTAATTGTGTACAAACAAATTTAAACCAAATGTCTATCAGTTTTACTTACAGAGCTAGAAAAGTTGAATTTTTAAGGGTGGATACAACGAGCTATGCATAATTGGCTGTATTCAGAAGGATATTCTAGTGGAAGAAGATTCATTTAATTGAAATCTTTAAACGGGAGGCCATTTCCTGAAAAAGGAAATCATTGCGCTTTCTAAACGAACTGCAGTGAGCTGCAATGTCACTGCTGTCACGGAACCATAAGTCATGGCTACTTCATTGCACGTGTCGGTATTCAGTGAGCATCATCAACACATCAACGTACACGTTGAATGTGTATTCCATGTTTATTGCACGTCAGTATCTGTGACAGACCGAGCCTCATATGTTTGTACAATCCGTCCTGCCTTTTAAATAGCAGTGTAAGGAAACATTCGGTAATCTAATCAAAAGTGACTTTAGAAAACGGATCGAAGAAATTTGTCACTCCGTGAGAACAGCAACTTAACATCTCATCCGCAGGTCGTTTAGACGAGGCACTGAGTTGTGTAGTATGTCAGGAAGGATCCGCCTGCGAAGACAGCAGCAACAGGAAAGGACAAATTTTGTGACATCTTACGAGTTGCTAACCACTAACGAATTATATAGTTTCATCTATGTGCATTGGTAGCTTAGTTTTTGAATCTCTGTGTGTTAATCTATTATATTAGACACAGTTCTAACGTTTTCGTCAGTGTCTTCAGTAGAGTCTCGTAGCGCGTGTCGATAGTCGTTTCGCCGGCCGAAGTGGCCGTGCGGTTAAAGGCGCTGCAGTCTGGAACCGTAAGACCGCTACGGTCGCAGGTTCGAATCCTGCCTCGGGCATGGATGTTTGTGATGTCATTAGGTTAGTTAGGTTTAACTAGTTCTAAGTTCTAGGGGACTAATAACCTCAGCAGTTGAGTCCCATAGTGCTCAGAGCCATTTTTTTGATAGTAGTTTCTTTGTATTTTCCATCGTTTTTAGTGTGGGTAGGGACTGTGATTGCCATGTGCAGATGCGAGCTAGTTGCTGACATTTTGCTCTCAACTCCAGGCTGTGTTGGCTTCGGTTACACGGTTTGAAGCTGCAGTAGATGGGCTTCACTATTATTGACCAACCGAGTGGATTCAACGGACGTCCAGCACGATTCACGATTCCACCGATCGGTCCACACCGATGGCCAGCCCAGTTACTGTTCACACTGAGGCTGGCCCCTCACCCATGGTCGAGTTGGAGGTCGTCTCGGGGCGTGGCAGGCTGCAAAAGAATTTTCAGGGAGGCCAAAGGTAAGGCCTCCCCTGTTAGTCTGACGAACAGGTTGCACATGCTATCTGTGGCTCATAATGTCCTTTAGCCAAATGCAGTCGCTTATCCTGTTTCAGAGGAGGAGGAGGAGGAGGAGATTAGTGTTTAACGTCCAGTCGACAACGTCATTAGAGACGGAGCGCAAACTCGGGGTGAGGGAAGGAAGGGGAAGGAAATCGGCCGTGCCCTGTCAAAGGAACCATCCCGGCATTTGCCTGAAGCGATTTAGGGAAATCACGGAAAACCTAAATCAGGATGGCCGGAGACAGGATTGAACCGTCGTCCTCCCGAATGTGAGTCCAGTGTGCTAACCACTGCGCCACCTCGCTCGGTCCTGTTTCAGAGGAAGCCTGCAAGATCCAGGCAGTCACAGAGAGTGTTAGGCGAGGTATGGGACCACTTAGAGACTTGGCAGCTAGGGAGGGGAGAAAAAGCCATTGAGCACACCATGTGCTTGCTGGGTGGAATCATTCTATATATGGAAGAGGTCCTTCCCGATGCCATGAAGAACACTGGGTGCAGCCAACTGCAGGGTAGCTCACGTCGGTGCCAGTGATTTTTGTCTCTTTGTTCGCAGCACATTCCCTCTGGTTTCGAGCAGCTGTCAGAAGTGGTAAAGGCTGCCAGCCTTGCTTGTGAGATGAAAGCTTTGGTACAGACGACACTACGACCGTGTAGGCTGCAGATTCCTTGACTGGCGCCATAGAGTGGTGAGGGTTCGGGTCCCACTAAATAGGCCAGGAGTCCATTACACGCAGGAGGTGGCTACACGAGTAGCGGAGCTTTGTGGCGTAGACTGGACTGCTTTTGGGTTAGAGCGCTTCAAAGGAACACGGAAAGGGCTTCAAAAGGCTCAGGTTGAACACAGGGCAACGTGGATACAGGAACCATCGGTATAACAGTTGTAAATTGTTGTAACTATATTGGGAAAGTCTCTGAGCTCCAAGCACTAATAGAAAGCACCGATGCTCAAATAGTTACAGACACGGAAAGCTGGCTAATGGCGGAGATAACTTCAGCCGAAATTTTTGCGAAGTACCTAATGCCGTTCAGCAAGGATTGGCCAAATACAGTTGGCGGTGACGTGTTTGTTGCCCTTAGAAGTAGCTTATCTTTTACCGGTTCCTGTGTGTTAGTGTGCGTAGAGGTCATTTTTGGCAACCGAAATAAAATAATGATTGGATCCTCTTACCAACCTCCAAATTCAGATGATACAGCCGCTGAAACATTGAAAGAAAACTTGAATCTAATTTGAAACACGTATCCGACTCATACAATTACAGTTGGTGGTGACTTCAGTTTACCGTCGATGTGTTGGCGAAAATCCGGAGCTGCGCGTAAAACTACATCCGAAATTGTGCTAAGCGCATTCTCTGAAAATTATTTCAAGCAATTAGTTCATGAGCCCATGCGAATAGTAAACGGTTATGAAAACACACCTGACCTCTTACAAGGGGAGGCCGCCAATTGTGAAATTCAGATTCGATTCATACTGCGGATAATAAAAGCTCATGGCCAGAGGTGTAATGTGGCAAAGCGCAATGATACACTTCTCAGCCGTTGTCGATAAAATCGACAGTTAAAAGAAACCGTTGCGGTGAAATACTCTCTACGATTAATAAGTTTCTACAGCGTCGTGGCGCAGCGGTAAGCGCTCGGGTTCGTAATACGAAGGTCGCCGGATCGAATCTCGCGCCATGCAATTTTTTTTAATATTAGTTTTTTGTAATTCAAATATATATATATATATATATATATATATATATATATATATATATATATATATATATATATATATAAACTATTAATGAATTGCTTATGCATGTTGGTGAAGGCGGATCGCTCTCCAATTGTACCGCCTCCATTTTTCCGTTTGTTTAAGAGGGTGTACCAAAGCTCTCCCGTCCGCACTGATTTTCGACGATGTTATAAGTTGCGCTAGGGACCGCATCTACCTTCTTTCGAAGTTAGCAGGCAACTACGCTGTTATAAGGCGGCTCGTTTCGGCCCAATCAACATCTGTCCTTCAAGTGTAACGAGCGATTAACGGAGTTTATATTTCATACCTGCCACAGCAAATTTGTGTTCGTGGGGTCTCTATTCTAATTCGAACGTTTGACTTACGCTATACGTATTCGTTTCGGAATATCGTTTCTACGTTTTCCGTTAACTATACGTGGTTAACATTATGAAGACAATTAATAACATTTGTGAAATACAACTTTGCGGAAAACATAATGATGTTCGAAGTCGCCAGTTTTTCCGCGACAAACGACTTTCAACAACTTATTAGATGCGTAATTGTTGCAACTGATTGCCGGGAATTATATATATATATATATATATATATATATATATATATATATATATCTTTGAATTACAAAAAATAAATAAAGAAAGGTTGCATTGCGCGAGATTCGATCCGATGACCTTCGGATTACGAACCCGAGTGCTTACCGCTGCGCCACGACGCTGTAGAAAGTCATTAATCGTAGAGAGTACTTCACCGCAACGGTTTCTTTTAACTGTCGATTTTATCGACAACGGCTGAGAAGTGCATCTTGGTGCCTTGCCACATTACACCTCTGGCCATGAGCTTTTATTATGCGCAGTATGAATCATATCTGAATTTCACAATTGGCGGCCTCCCCTTGTTAGCTATAAATAATCATGAGCTTATAATTTTAATTAATATTGTGTTTATACTGGTTGCTGGTGAGGAGGAAAGTTAGTTATTTGTATTTTATTAATGATCTCATTCATAAGCAGCCATATCACAGTCACCACAGTCGCTCAAGAAAGTTGTAATTAAGCTTTACTTGTTTAATCAGAATCGGACGATGACTCTCCTTGTCCGCAGTCTCGATGATTCGAAGCGATCTGTAATCCTGTGTAAACAAAATGTCTTGCTTTTCTTGCATTGCGTAGTCAGTCGGGAAACCTCAGATCAAGCGAAAAGTTTGCTTTGATAGAGTTTGATTATTCGATGAAATAATGGAGTTCTTGGATCTAATAATTGCAGGTTCGTTTCCATTCATCGGAAGTTCCCTTCTGATTACCAACGAAACGTCACCTCCGTGCAAATTTCCAATTAGAGAATACGTATATAATGAAATTCATTACACACCTTTGATGTAAATGCTCAGTATATATTCTCTTGATTATCATACAATATATTTTCAATCTCTCTCTTCCAGTAATCTCGATAGCAAAATTACAATTATTCAATGCGGCTATTCGGCACGGAGAAGATCCTAGAAGTCCTCTCAACACACCAGAGAGAATATTACAAAGAGTAATTATGCGCTCATGGAATAGCAATAAAACTGTACTACTTTGCGCATCGATTCTGCGAGTATACAGATGGTCAAGTAGGAAACGTAATTCACTCATAGAATTGTGCAGGGATAATTAGTAGAATATAAAGAGATATTACAAGCTAATATCGAGCATCAAAACGGATACAGGAATTAGTGAACAAAGGTTTGTCGAAGTGAGACTGAATATCGTAACTCCAAAATCCACCACAAATAAACGAATAATATATCCATTAGAAAAAAACAGATAAAAATTCGCTTGACGCCTTATTGAGAGATTTATGAAAAATAAATTAGCAAACGATGGAGCTGATCCCCATGGTACACAAAACAGGTCAGTATATTGTTGCAGAAACAACGAAAAAATATGCCAAAGTCAAACGAACGCGAAACCACTAAGATTGTGGATCTCTTACAGAAGCTCGAGATTTAGTTCGTACTTCGATGCTAGATGCTTATGATAATTTCCACAACGAAACTGTCTCGAAACCTGGCAAAAAATACAAAGAGATTCTGGTCGTTTGTAAAGTATGCGGGCGTAAGACACATTCAGTGCCTTCTCTGCGCTATAGCAATGGAAATACTGTCAATGACACTACTGCTAAACACAGCCTTCCAAAACTCCTTCGCCAAAGAAGACGAAGTAAATATTCTAGAATTCTGATCGAGAACAGCTGCCACCGTTAACTTGGAAATAGATATCCTCGGAGTAGTTAAGCAACTTAAAAAACTTAATAAAAGCAAGTCTTCCCTTCAAGATTGTATACCAATTGCGTTCCTTTCAGGGTATGCTGATGCAGTAGCTCCATACTTAACGATCACATACAAACGCTCGCTCGACGAAACATCTGTATCCAAAGACTGAAAAGTTGCACAGGTCATAAAAATCTTCAAGAAAGGCAATAGGAGTAACCACTAAATTAGAGGGCCATATCATTAACGTAGATATGCATCAGGATTTAGGAACATATATTGTGTTCAAACATTATGAATTACCTCGAAGAGAACGGTCTACTGACACACAGTCAGCAAAAATTTAGATAACATCGTTCTTGCGAAACACAACTAGCTCTTTACTCACAAGTAGCGTTGAGTGCTATTGACAAAAGATATCAAATTGATATCAAATAGATTTCGTGTTTCCGGGGGGCTTTTGACACTGTACCTCACAAGCGGCTTGTAATCAGATTGCGTGCTCATGGAATATCTCAGTTATGCGATTGTATTAGTTATTTCCTGTCAGAGGGGATGCAGCTAGTAGTAACTCACGGACAGTTATCGTGTAAAACAGATGTGATTTCTGCCGTTCCCAAGGTAGTGTTACAGTTCTCCTGTCGTTCCTTATCTATATGAACGATATAGGAGACAATCTGAGCAGTCGTCTTAGGTTGTTTGCAGATGATGCTTTCGTTTATCGTCTAGTAAAGTCATCAGAAGCTCAAAACAAATTGCAAAATGATTTAGAAAAGATACCCGTATAGTGCTAAAATTGGTAATTGACTCTAAACAGTGAAAAGTAAGAGGTTATCCACATGAGTGCTAAAAAGAATCCGTTAAATTTCGGTTACACGGTAAATCAATCTAATCTAAAGGCCGTAAATTTAACTAAATACCTAGAAGTTACAGTTACGAACAACTTAAGTTGGAAAGAACGCATAGAAAATGTTGCGTGGCAGGCGAACCAAAGACTGCGATTTATTGGCTGAACATTAGAAGATGCAACAGATCTACCAAAGAGACTACCTATACTAGGCTTTGTCTGTCCTCTTTTGGAGTACTGCTGCGCGATATGGAATCCTTATCAGACAGAATTAACGGAATTCATAAAGAAAGTTCAAAGAGGGGCAGCATGTTTTGTATTACCAAGATATAGAGAAGAGAGTGTGACGGGCATGACACAGGATTTGGGATGGACACCATTAAAACAAAGTCGTTTTTCGTTACGGCGGCATCTCATCGCGAAATTTCAATTACCAACGATATCCTCCGAATGCGAATTTTTTTGCTGACGCCGACCTACGTAGGAAGAAACAATCACCATAGTGAAATAAGGGAAATCAGACCTCCGCGCGCTGTTCGAGAGTGGAATTACTGAGAACTATGGCCGATCACTTAAGTGTGATTTGCAGGGTAGCCATGTGGATGTAGATGTAGTAAGCAAAATGGGCACTGTCAACAGCCAATGCGTAAGAAGAACTGTTCATCTTATGCACTGGCTGTTGACAATCAGTCTTGTGGCATCCTCGTATGCATGACGTGTGATTATAAAGATGCAATGTTGTAGCGATTTGTGTACATAGTAATTTTATCTTTCACTTTAGACGTTCCAGCACTTCATTCGTGTCATATGTTGTGCATCTCGAGATTTAATGGAAAGATTTTCTGTGCATGTTTTGTGTGATGTTTATAATAATCTTTACGAAGATCTGATGATGAAGTACAGTGTTTTATTGCGATCTTGGCTGAAAAGTTTTTCTTCTCCTAAGAAAGTTAATGCAGATCGCCCCTTCATACTCAGTATGAGTAAACTAAGTGAAAACTTTGCCGTCGGCAGCTGCTGCCATCTTGTTACCTGCTGCAGAGGGTTATCAATAATCAGATGCTGGCGATGATGATTAAGATACAAATGTCGGCGAAGAATGAGATGAAGGTGAAGAAAAAGAAGCACAAGAGAAAGAAGATTAAGAAGACTTATAAAACTTTCAACTTTCGTTACTAACATATAATTTCTGTAAAAAAAACAGTAACAGAGCTGCTTTGTAATAAAGTTTACTATTAAAATTATAAATGTTCACCGAAAACATTTTTTGTCCTCTTCATTAATTTTTGGCAGACTCTTTTCGTCATATTAGATCTACCATTTTGAATTGTTCAATTTTTAAATAAAGACCGTTATCAGAAGGGCCAGAAAACACCATTATACACACTTTGGCAGTATCAGAGCAGATTTTTAGAATTTAGAATTTTGGCTAGATTTTCAGGATTCCGGCCCACTGTACGGCGGGTTAACGACGAGTGTCGTTGTGTCAACCAACCTGGATGTTATTTGTAGGTGGTTTCCCACGTCTGACTACGTGAATATGGCGCTGGTACATATGCCCTTCGCAGTTACACGAAAAAAACGTTCTCACATTTCCACAAGGTATACAAGCCTTCCCAATGGGTAAGGTGTGGCGACTGGAGGGCGTCCGACCATTCTCTACCGCTAATATGGCTAAATCGAGGTTAACATGTTGACCGTGTGAAGATACGGGATAAAGGACACGAAAAAGAAGAAGACAGTAAATTCAAGTTACTATTCAGTTTTATCAGTTTGAGGGTATTGTAGCTAATATTTGCGTACATACGAATGAGTTTCACACATTTCTATGAGAGCTTATGTCCAGGCAACTGTTGCCAAATATCTTAATGTGGTCTGTTTGATGACAAATCGAATAGCTATGTCGCTTCGTTGCGCTAGAGCAGACACAGGGTTGGTTCCGACAGGTATATCCACGAGGAAGGAGAAAGCAAGCTCAGAGACAATAATTTTCTTAATCTTCTGTGCTGGGAAACTCTGGTTTGGAAGTTTCAAACACGATATGAAGGACACAGGCAAGAAATTAGTTCAATTTGTAAAAATTCGAAAGTAATGACTGCTGTTCGAGGAGATGAGAAATGGCATCCACAATAGGGCATCTACTGTAAACAGCCATGTTAAGTCTCAAAAGGAACCCCTTGGTTGCGATGTCGTAGTTCAACCTTTAGTAAGGCTCATTTGAAAATGTGTTAATAATTATGACAGAGATAATATTAGCTCACTTGGTGCTTCAGAGAGGCGACAGGAAACGAGTGTTCGGAAGGTGCAGAGATCAACCACATCACAAAATGGATATCATCGACATTCAAGAAGCGTTCAAAACAAACCATTAGCTTGCGCCATGAACAATGAAAGAAGAATGGCGCGCCACATTCATCACAAAGGTTACACCAAGGAGATCGCAAGCGATCTCCTTGTGACACGCAAATCGTGCAGGACGTTCAGCTAGGCATCCACTCCTAATGGACGCATATAGAATCATAATGGTATAACGGGGTGATGAGAACTGATGGAATGTGATGGCATGCAAGCGAATACGAAACAGTGTGTCGTGGAGGTTATCGTGAAACTGACTATCCTTTAAGGTTATCGTGGAACTGCCTATCCTTTAAGGCGTAGCTGCAGATAGTGCGATAATATGTTTTATGCCCACAAAAAAAAAAAAAAGAAAAAAACATCCAGAGGCTGAATTTGTCCACTGGTCCCATGTGGTATAAACTGCCATGTGAGACATTTTTCAGGAGGAATAGTTTATTATTATTTGCAAACCAGGAATTAGGCTAAAGTGAGTTATTTTGACCAGTAGTTAGCTAAAAACAGTCCTCATACCATACTTGTACGAGTAGTTCTTGTACGCCTATTTTTCAACTCTTGCTTGCTGTGACGTACTTTGTCCCTACTGCCCCTGCAAGATCACGCACACAAGAAAGGATAATAGGGCGCAGAACACCTCCAACTTCTCGTAGCACAATAAATAACTTTCCAGCCAATTTACCATCCAACAGTCGATATAACTGTGTAGGAATGCGGTAAAGCATTGATGATCTTGATATAACTCTCTCGGTACTTCTAATTCCCAGGGTTCATACACATTTTCCCTTCAAATCCCGATTGGTCGGAGTTGAAAACAAATTCCTTACTGAACGATGGAATAAGTTTGTTTATCTCATCTACAAATTTTCGAGCCGATTCCGCAGTTTGCTGTGCATCATCAAGTTGACGCTTTGTTTTGAATTTCATTACCTTACGTCTTCCAGTTCTGTAGCGCTGTTTGAAGTTATGCAAACTATTCACTCCTTCCCTTGAAATCACCGTAATTTGTGTCACGTGCAATTTGATGTGCATTACGTAGTACGTCACTATCTTGCACACTCTGTAAATTGTATCGAGCATCCTTGAAATGTGCAAACACTAGTTTTTGTAACAAGTGCGTCTTGTCCTCCCTTCTTCCTGAAATATCTGTAGATTCTCGTGGACACTACACGATCATATTGATGCGGACGTATTCGAAATCTGTTCATAATAATTTTTTTTACTGTGATACGAGTGATCTTCCATGTACGTACATTATATTTAGTACCCTCTCCTTGGACAACGATTGTCCTTTACTAAGTTCCACTGAAGACGGGATTTGTGGCTCCCTGTCCGACAAGGATGATTTCACTTGTTGAGCACATATCGTCATCACTGTATTTCTCAAGTACATTGCCCGCATAGTCAAGCGTACTCGTATATGACACCACACATTGCACTAACATCTTGCATAAACGCAAATATTTCATCTGCCACTTCTTACTCACTCTGTGAAATTCCTTGGGTTCCTTTCTGACGAAATGTCTATTTCAGCAACTTTTGTTGTAGATATAATACTATGTTTGCTTTGTTTATCGTTGCCATTCTCTGCTTTATTTCAACAGTACTAGCACTGTAGTACTTTTGTGAGTTATTCGTCGACTAAGCATTTGAGCATTTGAGCTCCGTAGCCCCGTTCTGTGCTCACCATTGGATATCTCCAGTCCCGACCCCTGTTGCCATTAGCAGCCAATATTGTGACTGCATGGCAGACGGTATGCGGGGCGTCCAATGCCGTAAACATCATTGGTCTCTTGCGACCTCGCACTCAAAGGGTTCCTTGTCAAGACCATACCAACTGAAAATCATGATCCCAGAGACAGCGGATGCATAACTGAAGAATTATGGAACTGAGCAACGGAAAACACTTATGTAGTTAACTGTAACGGTTTGTAACAGAAGCTTTCAAGACACGACAACGCTGAGAAATACCGTAGTGTCTGCCCTTGTTTGTTTCCTCTGTGCATTGAAGAAGCTCCAGTCAACCAACAGTTAATGTTTTGTATAACTATAGTGAGTTTTGCGATCGCAAATAGCATCCAACACTGCTTAATGATGCGTTCCAGTGAATGTATGAAGGTTGTATGCAAGGCATATCAGTCTGTTTACGTGCACTGCTTTTAATTCTCATAAGGTCGGCAGGCCGCTGTGGCCGAACGGTTCTAGGCGCTTCAGTCCGGAACCACACTGCGGTCGCTGGTTCGAATCTTGCCTCAGGCATGGATGTGTGTGATGCCCTTAGGTTAGTTAGGTTTAAATAGTTCTAAGTCTAGGGGACTCATGATCTCAGATGTTAAGTCCCATAGTGCTTAGAGCCATTTGAACCATTTTTCTCATCAGGTCGGATTCCAATGGAACACAGCGCCTGTGATGCAAATCAAACAGGAAGGAAGTCAGCAGGCAGTCGCGACTCAATACAGACCGAATCGTGACTGACTGCTGACTTCTATACTGTTTGAGTTCCTAATTCTGTGCGGTAGAACGGTTGAAGAATCCCTTCCCATACGTAGACAGCGGCGCTGGAGTTCTAGCGTAGATACTTGAAAGCAAGAAATATATGCAGTGAGTTGAAACATGCGTGAGACCTCTATGACTTGTTCAGTTATGAGAAGGCGGTCTCATTTTTTAACATGACATTGCTCAAGAAATATTAATCTGTATGTTGGATATGGATGTTGTAGCTGTTATAGTCAATTGAAATTTTATTTAGCTTATTCAATAAAATTATCAACGGAGTGTGTCCGTTTCATGATGTAGATGAAGTAACCAACGTTTCGGCTGCTGCTTTATTACTCCCGTTTACCGGGGCTACTGAAGAGACGGCAGTGTATACCTCCTCATGCCCTAAATTCGGTTTCCATTATGTGGACGATGCAGTCGTTAAGTCGCCACATGGACGACAAAATTATTGAACTTTCACCTAATATTTAAAACACTGGTACCTCAAAATCGATTTCATAGCGCATCTCGAAAAAATTATACGAAAAGCATTTCTGAAGAAGAGAAGTTTGTTAACATCGAATATAGATTTAAGTGTTAGGCCGAACCAACATAAGATGGCTAACTTCCGGTCAATGCTACAACGTATGCATAAAGTCCCCCTCACCCGCACTGAACAGCACAAAGAAATCAACATAGTCAAATCAATTGCCCAAAATAATGGGTACGATGCTTCAATCATAGACACACTCTCTCAAAAAACAAAAGTAAAAATTGCTAGCAATAAGTCTTTGCAACAAGCAACAGCCACAATAACTATGAAAGACAAAAAATCAGTAAAATATGTAGCCCTACTATATATAGGCCCACTTTCATATAAAATTTCCAACTTATTCAAGAAGAAGAATGTCAAAATCAGTTTCTCTACCAATAACAAACTCCAACAAAGAGTCATACACTCACTCCCACACAATAGCATACCCCATAAAAGATCTGGAATTTATAAACTCAAGTGTAACAACTGTCCTAAATTCTACATTGGCCAAACAGGTAGAGCTTTTGAAACAAGATTCAAGGAACACCTTGATGCCCTACGTCTGAAAAACCTAAACAAATCTGCATTTGCCACCCATCTTGCAGAAAACAATCATACAGTTGAGAATATAGAAAACAATCTGCAGATATTACACCTCAAAGACAAAGGTTTCACATTGAATCTCCTAGAGGAGATCGAGATTCATACACATAAAAACAGGTTCCCTGATCTCATTTTGAATGAACAGACAGAGTCAGTTAACACCCCCTTCCTAAATAACTTTGAAGAAGCTTTCACTTTTTTGAAAATAACTTAAGCCTAATATTCCATCAAAAACATTCAGTATACAGGCCCCAAAAACTGCTTATATGTCATTGAAAAATTGCATAATGAAAACATGTGCATTGCATATTATGTCATATATTGAATTTATCTCCTACTATTGTAACAACTAATTAGTAACACACAGTAATTCTGTACTACATATAATGTTGGTAATCTTATTTGTATGTAATTTTATTTATGCCATTTTAGATTAATTTCATACAACAGCAAAGAGATATTTTACTGTACCCATATCGACTATACAGCATCTGTAAGTTAACATTGTTATGACTGTAAGCTCTTTGCAAACATTGTTCTTGTTTGTAATGTGAAGCTGGGCCACGTTTTGTAAACGTTATTCGTGTGTGCTGCGTGTGTAATTAAAATGATGAGGTTAAAAGTGACGCCCATTGACTGGAATAGCACTCACATAGTGCATATTGAAAAGTGTATGAAGCTTGCGTTCGAAAACATAAACGCACGGATATTTCGTCAGGCAGAACTAAACAGCTCGTAAGTACACTAACCTGCAAGTTTACTAATGTTTATAAAAACCATCTCATGAGCAATTAGATCTTGTAAAAGAAGTAAATCTTTCGTAAAAATACCATTACCGATATGACAACAAAATATTTCTTTTCTTTCCCAGTGCAGCAAACGAATAACACAAACAAAACTAGGTCCAACTAAGAATGCTTGTAATCTGCCATCTGAAGATGGATTTGTAAAGGAAAATCCGAAACCGGTCATGGTCTGAAGATAATAAACCTTTTTAAACCGTACATGTGGCTGGTAGCTGTTTTTTTTATATAAATTATAAACCTTAAGAGAACAGAAGTTTTGAAGCGTAGTTCTACAGAAGTATGCTGAAGATTAGATGGTAGATCGCGTAAGTAATGTGGAGTTACTGAATAAAATTGGAGAGATAATAAATCAGTGGCACATCTTGATTAAAAGAAAGGGTCGATTGATAGGACACATTGTAAGACATCAAGGTATCACTAATTTAGTACTGGAGGAAAGTGTTGGAGGTAAGTCATAGGGGACGACTAAGACATGAATACAGTAACCAGATTCTGAAAGCTGTAAATTGCAGTAGTTGATCGAAGATGAAGAAACCGTCACAGGATAGAGTAGCATTGAGAGCTACATTGAACCAATCTTCGGACTGAAGACAACAACAGCAACAATAACAACAACAACAACATCGAAAATAAGGATATTTATCTACAGGACACGTAACAACACACTAAGTTACTGAGTAGTCAGAAAACCAACTGGCACGGACAGATGCACTGAATTCTTTCTCTCATCACTACCCAAACTTTAAGAATTCTATCACCCATACTGCCAGTCAGTGCTGCAGATAGTGTTGTGGTTTACATCAGAAGTCAGGTTTGATGCTGCTCTCCGCGCTATGCAAGACCTTTCAGCTCTGAGCACTTACTGCAGCCTACATTCGTTTGGAACTACTTACCATAGTCAAGCCTTGGTCTCGCTCTGTAGAGCGTAGCCACATGCTGTGCTCACCATTGGGTACCTCCAATCCCGCCGCCTGTAACCATTGGCAGCCAGTATTGTGACTGCACGGTGGACGATAAGCGGGGCGTCGAATGCTGTAAACACCGTCGGTTTCTTGTGACCTTGTCACGTCCATAGCAATTGAAAAATCTTAATCCCAGAGACAACGGATGTATTTGTAACTGCAGAATTATTGAACTGAGCAACGGATAACACCTATGCAGTTAACTGTAACGGCTTGTAACAGAAGCTTTCAAGTACTGAAAGACAACGACAACGCTGAAAGGGTCAATTTTTACCCCCCCCCCCCCACCACCACCTGCTGCTCCCCGCCCCTATTCCAACACGTCCCTCCATTACCATTATGATAAATACTTGATGCCTCAGGATGCTCCCTATCAATCGGTCCCTTCTTTGTGATATGTTTCTTTTTTCCCAGTTCGATTCAGTATCTACTCATTATTTATCTGATCTACCTGTCCAAGTTTCAGTATTCTCGTGTAGCCCCTCATTTCAGTAATATATATATCGACAATTTATTGTCGACGTTTCACTTCCGCGCAAGGCTACATAGAAGACAGATATCTTCAGTATGACCTTCCTAATACCTAAGTTTATATGCACTGTCAGAAAATTTCTCTTTTTCAGGCACACTTTTCTTTCTATTGCAAGTCCGAACCTCTTTTTTCTTTAGTTTTACTTTGTAATATAATCAGATTACTTATTTGTGCAGATAAATAAACAAAGTAGATAGTTGTGAAGGACAGACTGCACGGAATGGCTGAAAGCACTCAGGCGTTAACATTGGATGCATTCCTCCTCCATTAGGTTACCAAGGTGAAGGAAAGGAATAAAATGGTTAAATGCTTCTCGGAATTGTTGGCGGCATTATTTAGACAAATGGACAGGCGCTTCTCTGTTCCGTGGACTCAGAACTTCTTCTAGAAAAGATTTTTCATAAGACTGCGAGACAGACTTTCAAGAGGCTGTTGAACTTTCCGGCAACCATCACAGATTCTGCTTCGAGATCGACATCTGGTTAACTCGGTTACGGCTTCTGTGCAGCGTGTAACAGTGCCTTGCGTAGACTTTTGCCCGAAAAGTGTGTATATCCATATCGTAAACACTAGTCGTAACGTAAAACTCTTTAAAAATGTATTTCATGGTTGAAGGATAAAATTAATAACACGTAAAAAAATACAACTTATGTTTAGCCGTGACTTCATGTAGTGTATTAAAAGACTTTTTACTTACTTGAGTTCTTAACACTACAAGTACAGCTTTCGGAGAGAAATAGCTATGTCTTTTCGCTGTCACTTTTTTTGCTTAGACAAGTCGAAGTTTTAGAGCGTTTTGTCAGTTAAATACAACGCCAGCTGATTCCCACTAATTAGTAAATTAATTAACTAATTACGAGATGAATTCCACACAGCGTAAAAAATGCAATATGACGAAATAAAAAATGTGGAAATAATTAAAATTACTATGAGCAGAATGGTTTAGTCGTTTTTAGTTATGCATGCTGGAAGGTATAATTGTGGTGTGCGTACTGGAAGACCTTTGCTATACACACCATAAGATTATTTGACTTGTCGCTCTAACGAAGTAGGCGAGTGTCAGCAATATGTCTCGTGGTCTTATCGTGGCGTGTTTATCTTCTGCCGTTAGGTCAGACGATAGAAATGCCACTTGCACGCTTAAGAGTAGCAGATTGACGGTGACCAACTTTAAACAGAACTTGATTAATTTCCACACACATTTATTAAAATAATAAAAAATATAGACATTACGTAACTTGATTCTGGATGCTGTTTACAATTGACAATCTGAAGTTTACAATTGACAATCTGAAGTTCCTTTGGTCTTGGTACATTAATCTTATTCTCACATATCTCTGATACTTGACAAAGTGTCTATACATTTCTCTTCATGGCTATGTACAGGAATATGGTAATCTTATTAGGCGCAGACTGAAACTTGACTACAGACTAATGCATACTGATGCAGACTAATGCAGACTGGTGCAAACTGACTCATCGGAGGTCTGTACACTAGTTGTAATACCTCGAGCGTTCAGGTGTCACTGCGCGAGTGTGATCCGCGAGGAGAAAAGGTTCTACATTAGCATTACATATTAATACGCGGACCGGCGGAAGCAGAATTTGGTCCGTCTTTATGGCAGCGCCATCTCGTAGTGCGGAGACGGACGAGCGCTGCGCCTGCGCTGATGTGCTTAGCGGGGCGCGCTCTAGTGGGAAAGTTGTGTACGCGCTGACTACGCGGAACTATGTACATAACAATAATCAAAAGCGCTGTTATTACTATACTCATTGAACTGGATGCAGCTGCCATAGATACAAAAATAAACAATGAAGTATTCCATGAGCATTGCATGCTCGGACTATACAGCGTAACTGAGCTTTTTCTCAATAGCATTAAGAGAAAAAATATTAAGATTTTTGGGATAACCTTTTTTGATACTTAGTAGACTGTTCAAGGAACAAATGTCTGCCGGCCGGTGTGGCCGTGCGGTTCTAGGCGCTACAGTCTGGAAGCGCGTGACCGCTACATTCGCAGGTTCGAATCCTGTCTCGGGAATGGATGTGTGTGCTGTCCTTAGGTTAGTTAGGTTTAAGTAGTTCTGAGTGCTAGGGGACTGATGACCACAGATGTTAAGTCCCATAGTGCTCAGAGCCATTTGAACAAATGTCTGCTTGGTACGTTGTTTCGAAAGATTACTTGTTACGAGCCAAAACCAGCTGCAGAGCTTATAGGATTGATGCGTCACCGACTGGCAGAGTCACTGTGTAAGATTTCACTGGACAAACCTTACTTAGAAAGCAACCATGTTTTGCAGCAGCAGAGATGATGTGATTTTTAGTGACATTTGCAGAACATCCGTAAACTGTGATGTGTGACAAAGGTGGTAGTAGCTGAGATATTCTAGTTACTAACGATACTGTAACAGCAGTTGATGTTTCTATAGATTTTGATTACAGAAGGTCGTAGTCTGCACTGGGTTCCACAATCAGACAGTAAACTCTTGATAGCAATGAAGAAAACCGATACGTAATGCGTCACCAAGGATATAGTATGTAATTTGTTCTTAAAATACTTCTTCAGGTAAAAACAAGTAAGTGAACAGCCTATTTGAATCTACATTTATACTCCGCAAGCCACCGAACGGTGTGTGGCGGAGGGCACTTGACGTATCACTGTCATTTCCTCCCTTTCCTCTTCCAGTCGCGTATGGTTCGCGGGAAGAACGACTGCCGGAAAGCCTCCGTGCGCGCGCAGGTCAACCCGACCTGGTACGGATCCCACACTGATGAGTAATACTCAAGTATAGGTCGAACGAGTGTTTTGTAAGCCACCTCCTTTGTTGATGGACTACATTTTCTAAGGACTCTCCCAATGAATCTTAACCTGGCACCCGCCTTACCAACAATTAACTTTATATGATCATTCCACTTCAAATCGTTCCGCACGCATACTCTCATAGACCAAAGATAAAGAAAAAAAAAACATAATGGATAATGAATCCAGCGAGAAGGGAGTGCGCCTTAAATAGTGTAGGGAGTAGAGTACTGCATCTGCATGTGAATCCGCGTAACGTTTGCCTACGTCACTCACTATGCACGTGCACGCTGGAGCACGCGGCTGGCAGTTCACCCAGTCGACATCACGCGGCGCTCACTCACTGAGGGCGGGCCATGCGGCTAAGGAAACATAGACTCTACACAGCTTTGTCACAATAGTGATAATGGGCCTGGCAAGCTTTCGATGCGTTGAGAATTAGAATCACTTTTCAGCTATTTATTTTCCATGTTTTCTGTGAAGGAAGTGAAAGTGATAATCGAACGTTGAACGCTATTGAAAGTCATTGTTTTTGCTGCGGAACAGTAAAATGGTGCAAATGTCTCTAAGCACTATGGGACTTAACATCTGAGGTCATCAGTCCCCTAGA
This sequence comes from Schistocerca nitens, assembly GCF_023898315.1. Classification (NCBI taxonomy): domain Eukaryota; kingdom Metazoa; phylum Arthropoda; class Insecta; order Orthoptera; family Acrididae; genus Schistocerca; species Schistocerca nitens. The sequence continues at coordinate 605,600,295 of NC_064614.1, read as the reverse complement.
TTTAGAACTACTTAAACCTAACTAACCTAAGGACATCACACACATTCATGCCCGAGGCAGGATTCGAATCTGCGACGGAAGGAGCAGTGCACTTCCCCGCGGAACAGTCAGCTACTAACACTGCACTGACTTCGAGAGATATTTTGGATGCAACTAAATAAAAAGATTTAAGATTTTTGTTGAGGAGTGTGACAACCGACTACAATTGTCAACTTTGTTTTCAGTTGATGAAGAACTTCAATCCAGTCACCACCATACGGTTTCGTGAGTAAATTGAGCAAATGAGTTAACTGGACTGATAATATCAACTGCAATGAACAGAAAGAGAAAGTAAGTATAAGGTGTAGTGGTAAGCAGAGACATGCGCTATTTCAATAAATTTATGTCTCGATAATTATCTGAACAAGTAGATCATTCTTACAAATTGATTCACCAATAAATTTTTGGAACTTAATTACTGAATAGCATACAATGCTACTCCACTTCCTTTGTTTACTTATTGAACAGAATTCTATAACTAGTATTTGTTCCCTTAGGTCAGTGCAGTTTCTGTTTGGTAAACGAGTTATGAACGACTTGTGCTGCAGAAGTATGGCTTTGTGGCTCAGTGGGTTAAGTTCCACACTATGAAAATAAAGTTTTTTCCTACAATTTTCTTTGTTACTTATAGTTTTTTCACCTATAACACTGCCAGTAATGCCAAATCGAAGTTGCACTGTATTTTTCAGTACATATTGAAATGTAGGTCCCTCACTAGCTAGCTGTATAGTACTGTTCACAGGTGGGATAAAGTCAAGGACACACCACTATGCACTGCAGTGTTCACATCAATCTTCGGGCTGAGCACATCTTTACTTAATTAACATTGCAACAAATGAAAAATAAAAATACTTATAGGCGAAAGGCCTTAGCCGTTACATCGCCAACATGGACCCATTCAACTGTCTCAGCACCTGCCAGTACTTGGGTTGAGTTGTTTGGGGGGAGGAGACCAGACAGCGAGGTCATCGGTCTCATCGGAGTAGGGAAGGAATTCGGACGTGCCCTTTCAAAGGTACCATCCCGGCATTTGCCTGGAGCGATTTAGGGAAATCACGGAAAACCTAAATCAGGATGGCCAGACGCGGGATTGAACCGTCGTCCTCCCGAACGCGAGTCCAGTGTGCTAACCACTGCGCCACCTCGCTCGGTCCAGTACTTCTCACTCTGGTAACATGCACAAGTACTCAAAGTAAGCAGCCAACGATTACAATGTAGCTGATAAAAACGCTTGATCTTCAACATCTTCGCCGGCCGCGGTGGCCGTGCGGTTCTGGCGCTGCAGTCCGGAACCGCGTGACTGCTACGGTCGCAGGTTCGAATCCTGCCTCGGGCATGGGTGTGTGTGATGTCCTTAGGTTAGTTAGGTTTAAGTAGTTCTAAGTTCTAGGGGACTTATGACCTAAGATGTTGAGTCCCATAGTGCTCAGAACCATTTGAACCATTTTTTTTCAACATCTTCCTCGGACTGACAACATTATTGGATACACATGTCTCCTTGATTTAATTATGCAATTAATTACAAAATGAGTAAACAAAGCAAGAGCTCAGTGGTTGCCAAAAATTAAGATCACCATACTTTTAATCGAAAGTTTCCTACAACTTTTATGGAATGTTGCTGCTCATACAAAGTCATCAAAAACTTTTGTAGGATTAACTCTGAGTTAGCTTGCCTCTAGATTATGGCACAGTTTTCCGATGCGACATGCACCTGTGCATTGAGCTTTGATGTTCAAAAATTACGGAAGAAAATGGTTCAAATGGCTCTGAGCACTATGGGACTCAACTTCTGAGGTCATTAGTTCCCTAGAACTTAGAAGTACTTAAACCTAACTAACCTAGGGACATCACACACATCCACGCCCGAGGCCGGATTCGAACCTGCGACCGTAGCGGTCTCGCGGCTCCAGACTGTAGCGCCTAGAACCGCACGGCCGCTCCGGCCGGCAATTACGGAAGAGTGCATAATATTACAGCGTACTGGCAACTTTTGTATCGTGAAAGTGTCAAGAGACGATTGGAAGACGTTTTTCTAGACCAACTGCAATTAATGCAGCAAAGTCTGACCACGATTTAAAAACAAATAGTTACCGGTATTGCAGCTCATGACTAAGGGAACCTTACAACAAACTACAGACTGTAGACCTTTCGCCTGATGCAAGTCTTTTGATTTGACGCCACTTCGGTGACTTGCATGTCGATGGGGATGAAATGATAGTGATAATGACAATACAACACCCAGTCCCTGAGCGGAGAAAATCTCCGACCCAGCCGGGAACCGAACGCGGGCCGTTAGGTATGACATTCCGTCGCGCTGACCACTCAGCTACCAGGGCCGCACACTCATGTAATAGATAAAGAATGATATTCTGAGGTAAAAAGATTTTATTTGGAATGTAATTTGGGAAATCAACCTAAGGTGGAATCACAACGAATTATTTGTCAAAAACTACAGCAGAATTGAGGAGTTTTCAAATTTTTGAAGAAGATTATGTGTTGAAAGTCATATACTATTATCTTGAAATAAAGACGAGTTCAGGAGGCATAACGCACTGGTATCTTCTTTGCATGTGTAAAACATACGCTCCGGTCGCAGGTTCGAATCCTGGATGCGTGATGTGTGTGATGTCTTTAGGTTAGTTAGGTTTAATTAGTTCTAAGTTCTAGGCGACTGATGACCTCAGAAGTTAAGTCGCATAGTGCTCAGAGCGATTTGAACCATTTTGTAAAACATATTTTCTGTATTGTCACAACAACAACAAATCTATATAGTTTCTGATGATATTTTTGAAAAATAAGAATTGTTCTGAAAACTAATTTAAAAGAAAGAAAACATACATTCATTTAATAAATGACCACGAATTGGAGCTTTAAATTGCATTGTATTTCTGTTATTCTTAAAATTTTTATTCACAGATGACGAGTGTGTGTGTGTGAAATATTATGGGACTTAACTGCTAAGGTCATCCGTCCCTAAGCTTACACACTACTTAACCTAAATTATCCTAAGGACAAACACACACACCCATGTCCGAGGGAGGACTCGAACCTCCGCCGGGACCAGCCGCACAGTCCATGACTGCAGCGCCATAGAACGCTCAGCTAATCCCGCGCGGCTATGACGAGTAAATTTTGTTATTTGTGCAAGTGAGTAACTTTCGAATAATATTTGTTATTCACAAATAATGTTTAATAACAGCTGCAAAATACGGATAAAGCTAAATGATATAGATCTGTATTCGTTATTTTTCATTTGCATAAGTTCCTCCCAAGTTTGTTGGTAAGTGAAACGCGTCGCCCATGCACACAGTGCAGATTAGCAGCCTATGTGCTAGTGAGTGCAGGCCCATGAATTCCGCATTGCTGGGAACAAGCGTGTATACGTTCGCTCACGCGACTGTCATTGGCATCGGTAATCTTCGGCAATTTCCGCCAACGTTCACGAAGCGTACGTGCACTCATACTCGCGCACCAAATGCGTGTGCGGCCACGCGGATAGGCCACACGCTTGCAGATCTGCGTTAGGGACTACTCTCGGCTTGTTAAATCAAAAATGTCCTCTCTCGCTCTCCCATCCGGTCTCGTTTACCTTGAAACGTGGGCCTCAACACACGAAAACAGAAATTTGGATTTAACATTCTGAGGACGACAGTGTCATTAGATACGGAGCAGAAACTAGGATTTAACATCAATGGGAAAGAAAAGTGGCTGTGGCTTGCTTGAAAGGATGGATCACAACATTTTCGTTTGCGACTTAGGGACAGTAAATAATTCCTAAACCTGAATTTATAAAAAAAAAAACTAAACGCCTCCGGAACAGGCCATGAAGGCCCAACGCTACCGACCGGCCGCCGTGTCATCTTCAGCCCAAAGAATGCGGATATGGAGGGGCATGTGGTCAGCATACCGCTCTACCGGCCGTATGCCAGTTTCCGAGACCGGAGCGCTACTTCTCAATCAAGAAGCTCCTCAGTTTGCCACACAAGGGCTGAGTGCAGCCCGCTTGCCAACAGCGCTCGGCAGACCGGATGGTCACCCATCCAAGTGCTAGCCCAGCCCGACGGCGCTTAACTTTGGTGATCTGACGGGGACCGGTGTTACCACTGCGGCAAGGCCGTTGGAAACCTGAATTCATGGAAGATCTGACGGTAGTGTTGAAGACATCCATAAACAGAAAATTCTCAGGGAAATAAAACCTCAATATAAGTAGAATTATTTAAAGATGCTTTAGAATAATTACTCTCATAAGTATCAAATTTTGTAAATACTTGTTTGAAATACAGCAGTGTACCAGAAGATTGGCAGACTGCAGTTGTTACATCATTATTTAAAAAAGTAGTCGCAGGATGTGCGACAGTTATTGATGCATCGATCTTTTTAACTCTTGATACAAGACATAAGCGAAACTAGTGTTGGGTCGTTCTATGTTTTTTACATCTTTGCCTACTGGCTCGATCCGTTTCTGCCTAGTCGCCGGGTGGCGCTTCGGTCGCCTGTTAGTCGAGTCTTTGGTTATAGTTCCATGGAGCAACTAGTTGACCACATCGGCGGGCAGTTGGTCGCAGTTAGGGCGAGAGAGAGAAAACAGGCACATGTGACGTACGGTGGGCTGTTCACGGTGCTTACGGGCGCACGATTATCTAGGTGGTCGGTCAACGGTGGAGTTGTGTTGGTCGGCAACACTTGTGCGTAATGTCTACGCAGCAGATTTACTCTGCATTAAGGAGGAATAGTTGCTGATACGGGTGTTGGAGTGTTGTTCATTTTCTCGTACAGTCTGTTCTGCCCTTTGGGCTTGAGATACTCGTTACTTCATTGACGCATGTTTTCTCGTGTTGGAGTTACTCCCGCTACGCTGGATATTCTGTGGTTTTACATCACTGTGTGTGAAGAGTTGAATTTACCCTTTGGTACCTCTGCTTGAAATTATTTGAGTGTCATATTTTTCTGTTTTAAAATTTATTTTATTACCACGTGTTCAATGTCTGCTCATTTGTCTGTTGCGCCTGAAATTAATTGTCATACGTTCTATGTCAGCATGTGTGTTAGTGACCACTGAGGTCGAAATTAAGTCTTATTTGCATTGGAAGTTTTTGCTTCCTTGACTGATCTAGAGACTATAAAATTTCCTTCGGCTGTGGTAAGCAAACGCCGGCAGGCACAGTGAATCTTGGCTCTTGAGGTCCATAACTCTGGTGAGATTTTGCACCTTTCATTAAAAGTAATATTTTTGTTTCAAATATAATTACTACTGTAGTTGTTTGAGTGTTACCCCTCAAGATTTGCTGTTACTTTTAAGCCATTTAAGTTAACGTGTTTGAGGACCGTGTGATTTTCTGCTTATTACATTAACTTATTGTATTTTACTTTAACATTAACCGGTTAATCTTTTCAGTAATTCTTAGTGTAAAATTCTTGTTGTTTCACGTAAGGTTTGGTTAGGTCTTGGGGCCACGCTCACATTCAGCTTCTTGTGTCTGAGCATTTTTATATGTTCTATCATTATTATGCATAAATTATATCTCTGCTTGTTTGCTCACGGCCTTCCGAACTGTTCGTAGCGTTTGGAGGTGCTGCTCCGGGGTGTTACTTGTATCCACCGGTCCATCGGGCGTAGCCTGTCCGGGTCGGCTGTGTACGTTCTCGCGGGCGGCGCACCGATTACCGTCTCACCATAGCCTCTGAGACGTCACGGCCTCACATCTACATCTACGTGATTGCTCTGCTATTCACAATAAAGTCCCTGACAGAGGGATTAATGAACCACTTTCAAGCTGTCCCTCTACCGTTCCACTCTCGAACGGCGCACGGGGAAAACGAACACTTAAATTTTTCTGTGCGAGCCCTGATTTTTCTTATTTTATCATGATGATCATTTCTCCCTACGTAGGTGGTTGCCAACAGAATGTTGTCGCAATCGGAGGAAAAACCTGGTTATTTAAATTTCATGGTAAGATTCCGTCGCAACGAAAAACGCGTATGTTTTGATGACTGCCACTCCTATTCACGTATCATATCTGTGGCACTATCTCCTTTCTTTGTACTTTTTCGATGTCATCTGTCAGCTCCACTTGATGCGGATCCCACGCCGCACAGCAATACTCCAGAACATGGCGGACAAGCGTGGTATAAGCAGTCCATTTAGTAGACCCGTTGCATCTTCTAAGTGTTCTACCATTGACTTACAGTCTTTGGTTTGCTCTACCCACAACATTATCAATGTGATCGTTCCAATTTAGGTTATTTGTAATTGTAATCCCTAAGTATTTAGTTGAATTTACAGCTTTCAGATTTGCGTGGCTTATCGAGTAATCGAAATTTAGTGGATTTCTTTTAGTACTCATGTGAATAACTTGGCACTTTTCTTTATTCAGAGTCAATTGCCACTTTTCACACTATACAGGTATTTTATCTAAATCATTTTGCAGTTCGTTTTGGTCATCTGATGACTTTACAAGACGGTAAATGACAGCATCATCTGCAAACAATCTAAAACGGCTACTCGGATTGTTTCTTATCCCGTTAATATAGATCAGGAACAATAAAGGGCCTATAACACTTCCTTAGGGAACGCCGGATATTACTTCTGTTTTATTTGATCACTTTCTGTCTATTACTACGAACTGTGACGGCTCTGACAGGAGATAACGAATACAGTCGCATGACTGAGGCGATATTTCATAGGCACGCAGTTTGGTAATAAGACGCTTGTGAGGAACGGTGTCGAAAGCCTTCTGGAAATCTAAAAATATTGAAACAATTTGATACCCCTGTCGATAGCACTCATTACTTAGTGAGGATAAAGAGCTTGTTGTATTTCACAAGAACGATGTGTTCAGAATCCGTGCTAACTGTGTCAATAAATCGTTTTCTTCGAGGTACTTCATAATATTCGAATACAGTACATGTTCCAAAATCCTACTGCAAATCGACGTTAGTGATATGGGCCTGTAATTCAGCGGATTACTCCTACTTCCCTTTTTGGGTATTGGTGTGACTTCAGCAAATTTCCAGTCTTTACGTACTGATCTTTCTGTGAGCTAGCGGTTATATATAATTGCTAAATGTGGAGCTATTGTATCCGCATACTCTGAGAGGAATCTGACTCGTATACAATCTGGATCTGAGGCCTTGGCTTTATTGAGCGATTTAAGCTCCTTTGTTACACCGAGGATATCTACTTTTATGTTTCTCATCTTGGTAGTTATTCTTCATTGAAGTTCAGGAATATGTACTTCGTCTTCCTTGATGAAGGAGTATCGGAAAACAGTGTTTAATAACTCTGCTTTAGTGGCACTGTCATCAGTGACTTCACCGTTGTTATCGCGAGGTGAAGGTATTGATTGCTTCTTGCCACTGGTGTGCTTTATGTATGACCAGAGTCTCTTTGGGTTTTCTGCCGGATTTCGAGACAGATTTTCGTTGTGGAAATTATTAAAAGCATCTCACATTGAAGTACGTTCTATATTTCTAACTTCTGCAAAACTTTGCTAGTCTTGGGGATTTTGCGTTCTTTTAAATTTGGCATGCTTTTTTCGCTGCTTCTGCAACAGCGGTCTGACCCGTTTTGTGTACCATGGGGGATCAGTGCCACCACTTATTAATTTATGTGGTATATCTCTCTCAATTGCTGTCGACAGTACCTCTTTGAAATCATTCCACAACGTTTGTGCCCTTACATGATCAGATCGTAAGGAGTGAAGACTGTCTCTTAAAAAGGCGTTAAGAGCATTTTTATCAGCTTTTTTAAAAATAGGTGTACTTTGCGTTTCTTTTTGATGATTGTAGGTGTTACAGTATTGAGCCTAGCAGCTACTGCCTTGTGGTGGTCGCTAATCACTGTCTTCTTCACGACAATCATTATTTGTCTAGGGTCAGGTGTTGCTAAGAGGTCAGGAATGCTTTCGCAACCATTTACGATTCGATTGGGCTCATGAATTAATTGTTCAAAATAATTTTCTGAGAAAGCATTCAGTACAATTTCGGATGACGTTTTATGCCTGCCGCCGGCTTTAAACGTATAATTTTTCCAGCATATCGAGGGTGGATTGAAGTCAGCACCGACTATAATTGTGTAGGTGGGATACCTATTTGAAATGAGACTGAAGTTTTCTTTGAACCGTTCAGCAACTATATCTTCTGAGTCGGTGGTCGGTAAAACGATCCAATTAATAGTTTAGTCCGATTGTCAGGTATAACCTCTACCCATGCTATTTCGCAGGAACTATCTACTTCAATTACACTACAAGGCAAACTACTTCTGACAGCAATAAATACACCACCACCACTGTTAGATCGTTAGAAAAAATTTCGTCTGAACATATTTTCGGCTTTAGCCAGCTTTCTTTACCTATAAATACTTGAGCTTCAGTGATTTCTATTAGGACTTGGAGCTCTGGTTCTTTCCCAACACAGCTATGACAATTTACAACTACAATACCGATCGTTTCTACAATTACCTTACTATGTTTTACCTGCACCCTTTTAGACGGACGCCCTTTCTGTGGTTCCCTGAAACCCTCTAACCTAAAAAACCACCCACTCCCTTCCACATAGCCACCGCTACCCGTGTAGCCACTTCCTGTGTGTAGTGCACTCCTGAGCTATTAGGCGGAACCCGGAAACCCAACAGCCGATGGCGGAAGTCAAGGAATCTGCAGCCTACACGCTCACAGGACCGCCTGAGCCTCTGATTCAGACCCTCCACTCGGCTCTGTACCAAAGGGTCTCAGTCGGTTCTATCGACGATGCTGCGGATGGTGAGCTCCACCTTAATATCGGAAGCAAGACAGTGTTTACCATTTCCAGTAGACACCCGAAACCAGAGAGAATCTGCTCCGATCCAATGCGATACACGTCATTGGTGCCGACATGAATCACCACCTGCAGTTGGCTGCACCCAGTACTCTTCATGGAATCTGGAAGCACCCTTTCCACATCCGATATGAGTCCCCCCAGTATGCACATGGAGTGCACACTGGCTTCCTTCCCCTCCTTGGCAGCCATGTTCCTAAGTGACCCTATCATGCATGGAACTTTGGATCTCCCAACTTCCAGCAAACCCATCCTCTGTAAATGCCCAGACCTTGCAGGTCGAGAAGCTTCCTCTGGAACAGGGTAGACGACTGTATCTGGCTTAGAGACATCGTCAGCCACAGACAAAGCCTGAAACCTGTTCGTCAAACGAACTGGGAAGGCCCTACGATCGGCCCATCGGCAAGTTTTTCGCTGCCTGTCAGACTCTGGAATAATATCCCACTCGACCACAGATGAGGGGTAAACCTCAGTCCACACAGTACCCAGAGTGGCCACAGCAGTGGACCATTCAGGGGACACGTAGGAAGAGCTCCCTTGCATCCCCGCGTCTGACCCTCCCCCCCTCCCCCCCACAGTGATGCCCCTTGGCAGCAGCCTCAAGCTGTATAACAGAAGCCAACGCAGCCTGGAGCTGTGAGCGAAGGGTCACCAACTCAGCTCGCATTTGTACACAGCAATCACAGTTCCTATCCATTACTGCAGTCGCTCCTGTTTGAAGCTTGTAAAAATATGTAACAAATGAACGGTGTACTCGGCTTATTAACAGCAGGAATTCTAAGTGCTCTCTCACTGATGGTGTAACCATCACTGAACTACACTAAGAAAAACAAACAAAAGACTATACAATACGAGGGTCGATAACAATGGCGGTACTGTAAGCTACGCTGTTATTAAAATAAAAATAAAAAGTTGTGCCTAGTAAGCACTTGAACATGCAAGAAATTACAAAAATAATCTAGTAACTACACAGGTAGCCAGCCAGTGTGGCCTAGCGGTTCTAGGCGCTACAGTCTGGAACCGCGTGACCGCTACGGTCGCAGGTTCGAATCCTGCCTCGGGCATGGATGTATGTGATGTCCTTAGGTTAGTTAGGTTTAAGTGGGTCTAAGTTCTAGGGGACTGATGACCTCAGAAGTTAAGTCCCATAGTGCTCAGAGCCAGCCAACTACACAAGTATCTATAAATAAGCTGCTCCTGTTCGAAGCTCGTAAAATATATATAACAAAGGAATGGTGTATTCGCCTTATTAGCAGCAGGAACACTAGGTGCTCTGTCTCCGATGGTCTCCCAACTGGGAATCGTACCCGGGACCCCCCACTGCAGTCAGCTGAGCTGAACACTTACCCATCAAACAATATTAGATTTCATTCCTCGTGTGGGTTTCAGTTGGACGAGCCCAGTCCCAGGATGACTAGCAAGGTTACAAGTTGGCAAGGTGACAAGTGGTGATGACTTAATAGATGTAGCTTCTTCATTTCGGACTTACGTCCTATAAGCTGGAGGTGAGTACAAGAGGTAACTTACGTTTTGGGTTGAGATCCTTGATAGCGGTCAGCATCAAAACGTGTCTCTTTCCACTCATCACGTGAATAGAAGGATGATTCCTTGTCAGCAGTTAAAGTTTCATGTTCTTACTTGGCACATAGGACAAAATGAATTATAATTAGACAGTAAAATATAATTTTTAAAGGAAAATTCGAGATACTAACAAAATTTGGCGTGCAATCATTTTAGTTCTCAAGGGATATGTTAAATAGGCTTGGAGATTTACTTCACAAGTTTCCACAGGGGAGTGTGAGCAGCAGAATACGTATTTTGAATGTGAAAAAATTTTTCCTCAGCTACTGGGCTACTTTTAGCTTCGCTGCCTACAGTGTAGTAAGAAATCCCGTTTTCATCTCAACCAAATGCGTGTAACAGCTTAAGATTGCGAGATATTTGAGTTTTGAAGCACCCATCGTGATACTGATATGACAACAGTGCTCCTCACACGAACTGCAAGGTGAATACAACGTAATTTCCACGTGAGTGCTCGGGGAGGAGAATCAAGACCGAGCATATGCCTTTCCGTGATTGGTGAAATACAATGACAAACATCAGCGATTGCATTTTGGTGGAGAGCCTAGTGACAAGTATGTGGATCCACGAACAGAAGCTCAACAACGAAAATATGGTACATATAATGGGAAACTTTAATGTAGGGGTCGGTATAGCCGTCAGACTTTTATTACGTGTGAGCAGAAATCCTTTCGCTGCTCTGATCTGCTCCGGTCGATCAACAACCCGAAGGGCAACTTGTGTTGAAGTTAGTGCGTCAGTGAAGCGACCAGCCTACAAGTCGAACAGAAAGCGTGCTGTAGAAGTAGCACTTAAAATTAGGACAGTGCAGTTCCACATGAAAACGACCACTTGCAGCTGCTCAAGTAGACGAGTAGGACATGGATGCATACAGAACTTTGCGGATAGAGGTTGGTTATAATTAAAGAGTAGCTACTCACAGAGGTCCAGTGTGGGCGTAATTATCAAGCGCCAGCGAAAATAATCTAATGCGTTAATGCAGAACCAATTAATACTGGAAAAAAATTGGTTCCAGTTTTGGCCACCACGTGTAAACCTGGCGGCGTGAATGCGAAAAGGACGTGTAGAAATGTTTTTGTGGTGTCTTACCCACACGTCGCTAATAGGGTGCCTACAGGATGCAGCGTTCTCGGAACGCTGTACAACAATTCAATCAAATAACATTAGTAGTTTTATTTCCAGGAGGCAAATTGACAATACTTGACGATAGCAAATGTCGCCAGCGGGAGGCTAATGAAAACATACAGTCTGATAGCGAAACACTAAACACGTTGCAGACTCGGGCCGATCTAAGCAGCCGAGGCTAGCAGGAGCTGCGTATACATTCACTTGCTGCAGGTGGCGCGCTCCTGGTGCGGCGCGGTCCTATTCCGCGCACCATTGGCCGCCCTTTCTTCACAGTCTTTTCCGCTCTTGCGAGCCGCCTCTTCGTTCCAGCGAACACTCCTCCCTCCTCCCCCCCCCCCTTAAAACGACGGACCGTCGTCGTGTATGGAGAGCGACAAAGGCGGGAGATGCAGGAGGGTGGACGCTCTGATGGGCAAGAAGCCGAAGCTGTAGGGGACGACAAGCTTCTGGCCGTACCCCGCCATCCGTCCTGCGCTCTGGAGGAAACGTCCCCTGGGAAACGACTAGAAAGGTACGCGTCCACCCCCTGCTGCCATGAACCAGATGAAAAAGGCAGCGACAGCTGTGGCGCGGGCGAGGCCATCTCCAATAGTAGGACAAGATGAGGAGGAAGAGGCGAAGGCTCCGTCTCCATCGGGTCGTCCTGCGGTGTTGTGCTGGCACCCTCCGGCGGCTGCTGCAGCCACGCTGTCCTCTGGACCCGTGAATCTGGGGGAAGAAAGACTGAAAGTTCTTCGTGAACGTGACAGAGCCGAAGTTGATTTTGATGGCGGCGCTTGCAAACCGTCTGGACCCGAAACAAGGTCATGCAAGCGCCTAGTCGACGGACGATTTTGACTCGCACCCTCCGTCTGGTGCCGCTAAAAACCCTGTAAAAGACAATAACATGCGGCGCGAACCGATAGTTGTGGCCTTCCTGAGGCGCCGGATGCTGAGGCGGGTGGAGCAGGTGGAGCAGGTGGAGCAGTGTGCGATGGCGGCAACCGTGAAGCAATTCCGCCGGCGATGGTCCACCTCGTGGGTACGAACGATACGAGGCGAGGAACAGTTGCAACGTGAATTGGGGTCCGTTGACTGACACTATTACTTCAGGTAAACCTTCCAGGCAAAAAACCGATGACAACACCTGAATTGTGCTACGGGATGTTGTCGAGCTCATGGGCACAGCAAAAGAAACTTGCTATGTGAGTGAACCGTAATTAACCAGCGAGTGTTCCAAAAGGGGCCCGCAAAGTCTATGTGCATACCTTGCCAAGGGGATTGCGACTTAGGCCAATAAGAGACCTCTTGTGGCGGAGCGGACTGATTTTCCGCACACGCGTGACACTGCAACGTCATATGTTCTATTTTGGCATCCATGCCCTGCTGAGTGCGGTGTCGACGCGCTAACTGTTTCGTACGAACAATTCCCTACTATCCTCGGTGAAGTAACTGCAACACTTCTTTTTGCAAAACTATAGGGATCAATACACGTGACTGTCCAATGTCAGTTTGAACAAAATCACACTTTTTTTGGACAGCGAGGCTATGCCGACGTGCAAAGTATCGACGCACAACAGAGTTCTAAATGTCATTCAATGAGTGAGGCCAAGATGTGCGAATATAATTGAGCAAAATGTTCAAATCGGTATCAGCTTCCTTGGACTTGTAATTTTCTCATAGATCAACGGGAAAGATTGAAGCAATTAAGAATCTTGAGCATCGATATGACAACAGGATTCAACAGAAGCGTCAAAGTCCGTGTCAGGGCCAATCGGAAGACGAGAAAGTGCCTCCGCATTACCATGTTGAGCTGTCGGACGATACACAATCTCGTACTGGTATTGAGACAACAACAAAGCCCATCATTGCAATTTTTGGGCAGTTCGTACAGGAACCGGTTTCGTCGGATGGAACAAGGACTGCAGAGGCTTGTGATCCATTACTAAGTAGAATTTTCTTCCATACAAATAGTGGTGGAATTTGGTGACACCATACAAAATAGCCAAAGTCCCTTTTTCGATTTGTGAATAGTTGCACTGAGCTTTGGATATCACTTTTGTTGCGAAAGCACTGCAACGATGCCGTAAGAGGAAGCGTCAACTTGCAGTCCAACCGGTTTTTCAGGATCTAAGTGAACTAAGCATCGATCGCTGAGCAATGCATCCTTTTTCAGTTTTCGAAAGTTTTTTGAAGTTTTTGGAAATTACTTTGCACTCATCTGTCCAAACAAAGGGTACAATTCTTGCGACGCAAACGATACAATGGAGCTGGGATTTGTGCAGCATTCGATATTGACCGAGTATAATAGTTCATTTTTTCTAAAACTGACTGCAATTCTGTGATATTACGAGAAACTGGGAAGTCTCGTATGGCTGGACCGAGCGAGGTGGCGCAGTGGTTAGACACTGGACTCGCATTCGGGAGGACGACGGTTCAATCCCGCGTCCGGCCATCCTGATTTAGGTTTTCCGTGATTTTCCTAAATCACTCCAGGCAAATGCCGGGATGGTTCCTCTGAAAGGGCACGGCCGACTTCCTTCCCCATCCTTCCCTAATCCGATGAGACCGATGACCACGCTGTCTGGTCTCCTTCCCCAAAACCAACCAACCAACCTCGTATGGCTAATAAATGCGACTGCAGAGGATGTTCACCTTGACTCTTTATGACATGACCAAGATACTGCAACTCAGGTTTAAAAAAATCACTTGTCCAGCCGATGCGTTAGTCCTGCATCAGATAACACACGAAACAAAGCATGTAAATTTGCAATATGTTCTTCAGGTATACGACCTGCTACTACAGTATCGTCCGAATAGTTTGAACAATTTAGCACTTGTGCAGTCAGCTGTTCCAAATACCGTTGGAAAATGGCGTGCGCGGAAGTGCTGCCAAAAGGCAAACGCAAAAACTGAAACAAGTCCAAGTGAGTATTCACTACATACACTCCTTGAGATTCTTCATCGAGCGGTATTTGAAGATATGCGTCGTGCAAATCAATTTTTGAAAAATAGCGTATAGCACCTAATTTATCCATGAGACCTTCTGGATGTGGAAATGAATAAGTATCAATGACTATTTGTGGGTTGACTGTAGACTTAAAGTCAAACAGAGGCGAATGCGACCTGAAAGTTTGGGGAGCAAAAGCATTGGGCGTGCCCATTGACTAGCTGAGATGGGCGCAATAATTCTGCTATATTGCAATTCTTGAAGTTCAGCAACGACTTTGTCTCTTAATGCTATGGGAACAGTTCTGGCCCGTCAAAATTTAGGATGAGCATTGTCTTTCAGCGTAATATGTGCAACAAAATTGTTAGCTTTGCCTAAACCTTCAGAAAAAGAGTTCCAGGAATTCTACAGTGTGTTTTGCATTGAATGCAGACACTGACAACACATTGTCCTGAATGTTAAAGCCAAACTAGTCAAAAGAATCAAGACCAAATATGTTCTCACACTCGCGTGATTGTAGCACTTAAAATGTTACTGTTCGCGCAGTAGGTATGGTAGGCAAAGTACATGTTCCGAGAACGGGAATGTCTTGCCCGTTATAAACCGTCAGTTGCATGCTAGATGCAGACAATCGTGGGGAGCCTAACAGTTCATATGTGTGACCATTGAGGAATGTGACGGAGGCACCGGTGTCCAATTGAAATTTCACACGTTTTCCACAAATAAGTAAATGAACCGAAAGTTTGCTTGACGTATCACTGACGAAACTGCACGTTGATAGTTTCAGACTTGGAATATACCGCATTAATGACATGGGCCTTGTGACAAGAGTTTCGTGAGTGGGCTGAATTCTTATGTTTGTTCCGTCGCAAACATACAGATGGCACGTGTCCTTTCCCACCACAAGCGTAACATTGAGCTTGTCGGGAGGGGCAGTCTTGGCGATTGTGCCGTGTATAACAGCGAGGGCAAGGCAATTTTGTTCGCCTGTGTAGCCGCGTGTTTTGCGAACTGCCGTCGTGGCGTGGACAGGTGTTGTTTACTTGGGGTGGCTAGCGTATGCCGCCGGTGCGGAATGGGGCAATCACAAATAAGGGACTCAACCCAAGAAATAGCTGGCTGCTCAAATGTATGAGCCGACAAGGCACCGAAATCCTATTGACCTAATATTTGCACTACCTGCTGAAATGATGGATCGGACTGTTTCAAAATTTGTTCTCTGATTTTGACATTAGGTACATTGTACATGATCGCATCACGCAACATAATGTCTGAACATAAAGCAACGCAAGAACATTTAAATTTGCATTTTCTTGTCATACCCCGCAAATCTCTTACCCACTCGCGATGTGTTTGTTCTGACCGTTTTTTTTTCAATTAAAGAATTGATATCTAGCTGCTACCACATTCACTTGTTGGTCATAACAGTTTGTTAGTATAGTAGTAGTAGTAATTAAGTTCACTCGGAGTGGCGTTCGGAATAAGTATGTTGATGAGGCGAACACTTCGCATCCTACCGTTGATAATAGATAATGAAGTTTCACAGTGCCTGGAACGTCGTGGACCAGTAAATGTGCCGGCAACCACTGGAGCCATTCTTCTTTTTGTTCACTAAACTTTCGGGAAGGTGGTATAGCAGCTATAGTCGGCGGTGCTGGTCCTGGGGGGCGCGCTGCGTTGACGAGTAGCTGCTGCACTGTGTTGAGAAGAGTCGACATCTGGTTTGTCTGAAACTGAAATAACTGCATTAGCTGTGTGGCATCTAACGCTTGCGGCATCGACGCCTGAGCAGGGCGTGGGACAGATTGGGGTGGGGGGATTTTCGCCGCTCAGGGGCTGGAGTTCATGTCATTTGCACTCAACGTACAAACTTTATTTATCAACACACAGTATTACAACAAGGATGCAAAACACTCAAAACTTTAATAGACTTCCTCTGATTAACTTTAGATCGGCTGAAGGCCACATTCAAAATCCAAGACGGCTTAAGCAAAATTGAAATACAAGGTTCTTCTGGAGGTTTCACCCAAGAATATTTTCTAAATCTTCAATCTAATAGGTTGAAGGCCTTAGCAATATAATTTTAATGGAACTAGGCTGGAGGTTGCATATTAAGCAATAAGAGGTGTTTCAATCAAAAGGCAGGAAGCCTTATCTTAAAACATTTCATGCGAATTGGGCTGAGGGCCCTATTCAAAGGCATAAAAATCTTATGCCTTAAGGGAAAGAGAAGAAGATTAATTTAAGAGATATTAAAACTCGGCTGAATGCCGCTCACCAACAAATAGTTTAACGGTTAAGCAATAGAAGAGATTCAGTTTAAAAGGGCAGAAGGCCCTATCTTAAAACATTTGATATAAAATAAAGAATAACAATCTCTTGCCTTAAAGGGCAAGACTAGGACATTAATTTAAGAGATATTAATACTCGGCTGAAGGCCACATATCAACCAAATATGTTTAACGGCTTAAGGCCTAGAAAGAGTTTCAATCTAAAGGCAGAAGGCCTTATCTTAAAACCTCTCCCGTGAAATTCGGATGAAGGTCCAATATAAAAATATAACAATCTCATGCCTTAAGGGCAAGATGGTTCAAATGGCTCTAAGCACTATGGGACTTAACATCTGAGGTCATCAGTCCCCTAGACTTAGAACTCCTTAAACCTAACTAACCTACGCACATCACACACATCCATTCCCGAGGCAGGATTCGAACCTGCGACCGTAGCAGCAGCGTGGTTCCAGACTGAAGCGCCTAGAACCACTCGGCCACAGCGGCCGGCTAAGGGCAAGACAAGAACATTAATTTAAGAGATACTGATGCTCAGCTGAACGCCACACATCAACCAAATCACTCCCGCTCCACGCAGCCAGCAAAACGACCACAAGATTTCAATACACGACACACAGAATATTGGCGCCCACAACTACCAACAACATCTCAGCTGTCGAACAACATGATGAGGAAAATACAATGCCTAAAATTACGACCACGGCAGGTAACCGGAAGGTCGACGGCCACAAGACAGAAGATACCGCTGGTGGACTTCCATAACAGGGAATAAATTAAATTAAAATTTACAGGAAGACGGCTGGAATGTTAGCTGACAAATACACACACGTTGTTGCTCGCGGGAATGTGCCAAAAGCGACAATCAGGATCAAACGAAGAAATGTAAACAGTTGAGGCTCGATGGTAACTTACGTGAGGACTCAACTTTCATGTCCAAGATCGGTGGGCGACGAACTTCATAGCGCTCGCAAGCAGCACCTCACACTCCAACCGCGCGTGCACGCCACCAGCGGCTCCAGCCCGACTCCCCACGAAGGGGCCTGCCTGCTGCTCCCCGCCAACCGAACGGCTGGACTGCTGGTCCGTCCGCGACTGCTGCTCCGTCGCGACTGCACTGCTGGTGTGTGACCCACTCACTGGCTACCCGACACACGACAACCCGGAAATACTATCGGTCGCTCCAGAGATGGTATGACAGTACGCTTATCGATACGCGCTGCTGCTGCCACTCATGGGGAAGTAAGGCAGGAAGTTAGTGACGCCAGTAAATGGAATTAGAAATCGAGGCGACTCTACCGTAATAGAAGATGACAAACAATTAATGGGATCAACAAGAGCCATGCTATATGACAAGTAAGGTAAAGAACGACAAAATCAAAGAAATTTTCTGCAACGCCCACCTGAAAACACTGATTAGCAAATACGACAAGAAACTGTTAGAGCAAAGCGAGTGCCTCTGCAAAGTAAAGACAGCACATTAAAAAAAAAAAAAACCATAAGTCTGTATCCGGCAGGCACGTAGTTCCGTGATAAAAATCATCACCATTTGTGGTGTGTTGCTAACACGTCGCTAGTAGGGTGCCTACGGGCTGGAGCGTTCTCGGAATGCTATACAACAATTCAATCAAATAACATTAGTAGTTTTATGGCAAACGTCGCTAGCGATAGGCGACATGAAAACAATACAGTCTGATAGTGAAACACTAAACACGTTGCAGACTTGGGTCGATCTAAGCGGCCGAGCCTAGCAGGAGCTGCGTATACATTCACTTGCTGGTGCGGTGTGGGCCGATTCCGCGCACCATTGGCCGCCCTGTCTACATCTTCATAGTCTTTTCTGCTCTTGTGTGCCTTCTCTTCGTTCCGGCGTTTGTGGTTACGCCGGAACAATTTCTATATGTAATGGATTGAGAACGGCACCTTGACAGAAAAGGTCAAAACAAATCAGAATCGTATAATGTCGTTTTTATTATTTACTGCAACTTACACAATTTGTTCAATATGAACACCAGAAATGCTGCATCCGAAAATCGACGTCATTAACAGTTACTTGCAGCAGTTCCAAAGAAATCGCATCAACGTGTTCCTGTTAAAGACGTCCTTTTAGGTGTCGGAGAGCCAAAAGTCACATGTATTCACATCAGGTGTTCTTGCAGGCCATGCATATAGAAAACTTCTGGGGATAACAGGATCGCGGTAAGTTGCATTAAGCCAATTTTTCACTGGGCGAGTGACATGAGGTATTTGCCCATCTTCCATGAAAACAGTGGTCTCCACACAGTTGCCCTCTTTCAAAGCATGAATCACATGCTGTATTTGAAAATGCCCGTAACGAGCCGATGTCACGGTTACCAGAAGGCCTCTAGGTCTATTCTCTTCAAAGAAGAACGGACAGAGAATAAAGATTCTTGTGAATTCGCACTACAGAGTCACATACGGTGAGTGCAATGGGACTTCGTGTACGACAGACGGTGGTTTAACAGTGCCCCAAATTGAGCAATTCTGTTTATTTATTGCACTCTATAGGGGAAATAAACATGTCATCAACTTCGATCCATGTCAGGAACCGAAGAGAAAATTTAGAGCCTTGCTGCGGATGATGAAGTTTCAGTTGCTGTCTGTCCGCCCCCGGTAGCTGAGTGGTCAGCGCGACAGAAGGTCAATCCTAAAGGCCCGGGTTCGATTCCCGGCTGGGTCGGAGATTTTCGCCGCTCAGGGGCTGGATGTTGTGTTGTCCTTATCATCATCATTTCATCCCCATCGACGCGCAAGTCGTCGAAGTGGCGTCAAATCGAACGACTTGCACCAGGTGAACGGTCTACCCGACGGGAGGCCCTCGTCACACGAGTTTTTTTTTTTAGTTGCTCTCTCTCGTCTGGATCTTTTACTGGAACAAGTGTAAAACAGACCGCAAAACTTTCCATACTGTAGTCAATGGGATAAACAATCCTCGTGACACTGCACAAGTGTCACGTGCTGCATCGTCAGTTACAGCAACAGCAAACTCGTCAATGACTTCTATTGGAATAGGACGCCTTCCTCTTCCAGGTGCCACACCAAGCTCACACATGTTTCTGTAATTCGTTATGATCTTCTTTGAACGATTTAACGTCGTCGGAGCCCTCTTCAGACCTTTCAGCCGGCGATACTCTCTCAACGCAGCAGTCATTGGCACCGTTCACATAAAACCGTTTCACAAACAAGGCACAGTCTCTTTTCTCGGTAGTGATACTGTTTACTCACGCTAATGCTTGTCAAATGATAGCGTGGATGTCATGTCGCCATAAAAACAGTGTACAGCGCCAGATTTTCACCTAGTGGCCACAACTGGAACTAGTTTGTTTTCCAGCGTAAGTCGGTTCCTCATTAACGCATTAGCATATCTACAATATTACGCTGCCGTACGATAATCAGGTTCCTCCAGGAGTAGGTTCACGAAATAATTGCATGGGTAAAGAGACTTTTTTTGGTCATATGTACAGGAATGCCCTTCTTCTACATTTATCCGCATTCTTCTCTTTATTCGTCACAGTAGAATATCTATTTTATTCGCTTAGCTCACCCCTGCCACACCCCCTGGCGTCTCCCTTCCTCTCCATCCCCAACCCGTTGCCGGGCCTTTACCATTCTGTCCCACCCTCTCTCCATCTCCACACCCTTCGCCTCTTTTCCCAACACAACTTTCACCATCTACCCGTCCCGGGTGATGAGCTTCACCCTGACATCTACCCTTCCTACCCACTCTAACCCCATCTTCCTTCCTCCTCCTCAGGGCTCCCTCTCCTCCCCCTCCATCTCTTGCGCTCCCTTTCAGTGTGTCTGCACTAGCTCCTGCCTTGTCTTCCCTCTTCATCTCCTGCTCCACCTGTCTCCTGCCTCTTATGTATCTACTCTCTTCATCCCGCCGCCTCCCCTGCTGCCCCTTGCTCTTCCCTCCTTTTCCATCCTCTCCGTTCTCTCCCTCGGCAGGTCCCTCCTGGCAGTTTTATTCTTCATCGTTTGTGCTCTAAGTGGGTTTTAAGTGTGTTGTTCTGGAATGTTTTTAATACTGTGGCCGACTTTTAACCTGTGCATGTGCATTCAGTGTTCTTTGTGTTTTAAGACTCGCCAACTGTGTTTTTTAACTTTCTGGTGACTTTTTTACTTGTCCCCCCATGAACGTCTCCATGTCAGTGTATTTTTACCTCCATTTTCTTCCCTTACTCTGTTTTATGTTCCCCTTTTTTTATCCCCTTATATATGTAACATTTTCTTCTTGTATTATCTGTCATGTCACTCGGCAGAAGAGCGGCGGGTTGTGCCGCTGACAGCCCTCCCCTGCCCATATGGGGCAGGGGAATGAAATCACAATAATGGAAAAAAAACCTGCCACACCCCTCTCCCCCCAACCCGCCTCAATCAACAGACCTTGGCCTTGTCCTAGGTTTTGCTGGTCCAGGTAATTGCAAAGTCTTTTGGGAAAGCTTCCCACATATTTTAGCAGTGAATTAACTGTCGGCTTAACTTCCAGTACCACGCAGTGCTTCGCTTTCAGAACGCCTCAGTTTCTTCCATAAAGCGCAGTGATGCAGGAGGCAACGCGCTGAAAACGCGTTATTGGGACACTCATCAGCATATGAAGCGGCCCACCGGCGCAGGGCAGACGCAGGCGCGTGAATCGGCCGCGCACGGTCTCGGCGCCAGCGCCCCGCATCGTGTTTACGCGGTCAGCTGGCGGCGCTAATCATAGTTCTTCATTAGCTGCCGGCTTTTGATCTCCGCTGGCGAGGCCGGCCCTCATACTGTACACACACAGGTGGCCGGCGAGCCTGCTGACCTTTCCGCGTCGTTATTGCCGCGGCACAAAGGGGTGCGCCTGGGCCCAACACATTGCACACAGTGCCCTGTGTTGTCCTGCTGCTCCCTTGTAGAGCGGCGGCAAACGGTGCCCCTGGAGCGTCACGCGCCTCATCAGCTCCCATACTGAGAGACTTTCACGAGCCCAGGTACATACACTTCCAGTTTTTACTCGCCACTGTTGTTTGTTCGTTCAGTGTAGCGCAACAATTATGTGCGTTCTACTCATGTCTGGTTTCATTAATTTAATGGGATTACATAGCTAAAGAAAAATAATGCTCCCACGTCCAGTAAAGCGCTATACTCTGCAAGATAGAAGGAGACTTATCACGAAGGAATTATCAGAGTAGGACAGTGATTTACATGTCCTGACAATAGGATAGAAATGGATACATGCGTTGCACATGAACTGCCAAACGAAGGACTACAATTTCAGGAAAGGAGATTTATTCTAGAGAGAGACCTTCACAAACTGAACAAGTCACTAACACGGTGGTCCATCTCGGCCTGGCATTTGATACAGATACGAATGCCCTCTTAAGAAATATCGTGCCAAATTCTATCCAACTGATGCATTAGATAGTCAAAATCCCGAGATGGGGATTCCATCGGGAAGCGTTCTCAGTTTGGAAGACATCGGGCGAGTTTGCTGGCCAAGGTAGGATTTGGCAAGCACAGAGACAAACACTAGTGTGGGCGGGCATTATTTTGCTTAACTGTAAACTCAGGAGGCTTACCATGCATGGCAACAAAACAGAGCGTAGAATGTGCTGTAAGGGTGCCGCTGATGACAACCAAAGGGGTCCTTGTACGAAATGGAATGGCATCCCAGGTTGTCGGGCCGTATGGCGGGTGACGATCAGGTTGGTATCCAAATGCTGTTCGGTACGTGTCTAAACACGTCTTTGCTATTAATCGTGAGTCAATTTGAGCGGGACTCATCATTAAAGACACTTCTACTCTAGTCAATAAGATTCCACCTCCCAGTAAGCACGACAAAAGAAAAATCAAGAACACGTTATAGGTTTTTTCGATTTGGAGAAAGCGCAAGATGTTCGAAATCCTGAGAAAAATAAGGGTAAACTATAGAGAAAGAAGAGTAATAAACAATATGTACAGGAACCAAGAGGGAACATTAAGAGTGGAAGACCAAGAACTAAATGCCCAGACCGAAAAGGGTGTGAGACAGGGATGGCTGTTTAGCCTATACAACGACGAAACAATGATGGAAATGAAAGAAAGGTTCAAGAGTGAGTTTAAAATTCAAAGTGAAAGAATGTCAACGTTAATATTCGCTGATTACATATCTCCTGTCCTCATGAAATTAAAGAAGACCTACAGGACATGTGGAATAGAATTAACAGTGTAATGAGTACAGAATATGAACTGAGAGTAAATGAAAGAAAGACGAAACTAATGAGAAGTAACAGAAAGGAGAATATCGGGGAACTTAACATTACAACTGGTGACCAACTGGTGATCTCGAAGTAGATGAAGTTAACGAATACTCCTACCAAGGCACCAGAACAACCCATGACGGCAGAGGAAGGACGTAAAAAGCAGCCTACAAATAGCGAAACGGGCATTACTGCCGTTTTTAAAGACTTGATTATGACATTCAGATGCGAATAAACTGTTATCCATGGAACTTACATAAATAAGTGATCGACAGTCGAAATAAATTTGGGCAAAACAGGACGCGACAGATATAGGTAACTGTACAGCTGCATAATATTTACCCAGATATGTGACAATTCGGGATACCACCACGACTCATTAAAATGTCAGATGCCACCGAATACATAAGACAGTGTAGGATGCTCCACTTTCGCGACTGAGTCAGGTTTCTAAGAAGAATACTGGCCAGAGCTTACTTGCACCAGACTGGCTTCCGCGAGTACAGCTGATAGTGTTACAACTCGCTGTAGTAGGTCATAGATAGATAGATATATATATATATAGATAGATAGATAGATAGATAGATAGATAGATAGATAGAGAGAGAGAGAGAGAGAGAGAGAGAGAGAGAGAGAGAGAGAGAGAGAGAGACTATCAAATGTATCCAGAATGAGATCTCATTCTGGAAACATCCCCCAGGCTGTGGCTAAGCGATGTCTCCGCAATATCCTTTCTTTCAGGAGTGCTAGTTCTGCAAGGTTCGCAGGAGAGCTTCTGTAAAGTTTGGAAGGTATGAGACGAGATACTGGTAGAAGTAAAGCTGTGAGGACCGGGCGTGAGTCGTGCTTCGGTAGCTCAGTTGGTAGAGCACTTGCCCGCGAAAGGCAAAGGTCCCGAGTTCGAGTCTCGGTCGGGCACACAGTTTTAATCTGCCAGGAAGTTTCATATCAAATGTATATTTGTGTGGATGACGAAAGGACTTTGTCAGATAAATAAGAAGTGAGACAGATTCCTCGCACGTGTTATGTTTACGTGAACAAGTACAGTATTTTACCAGACATGAGATAACGGTCTCACCGTTGTCCCCACCTTAGCGGCTATTGATAATAAAGTGTAGGTTACAATATCTCCATTCCTTTCTGCCTAAACGCTGTGAGGAATATTTTACACCATGAGAAGCAATCAGATGAGGTGCGCCCTGCTGCGCTATTTTAGCGTCTTCGACTAGGGAAGAATGTGGCCATCATATGTATTCGAACACATGAACAGTCATCTTAAATATTACTATTGTAATTTACGTCTGAAGAGTTTCCGAAGATCTATTTTTGTTTAGGATAACTTAGCTTTGCCTTCATCAGTTTTGACTATATATTTCAATTGACTTTCGCTTTAGCATTTAATATGCCGTCATCTTTCGTGACGATGGTGACTCACAGCTCGTAAATATATGAAAAATTTATATTTAAGAATTTTCAGGAGCTGCTGATGAAATAAATCTTGAGTGTGCAGAGCGTACGCTACACAGTAGTATGAGACCAGTATATTACAGTGTCTAAGGATTAATTAATTGTTGTTGTTGTGGTCTTCAGTTCAGAGACTGGTTTGATGCAGCTCTCCATGCTACACTGCCCTGTGCAAGCCTCCATCTCCGAATAACTTCTGCAACCTACATCCTTCTGAATTTTCTTAGTGTATCCATCTCTTGGTCTCCTTCTACGATTTCTACCCTCCACGCTTCCCTCCAGTACTAAATTCTTAATCACTTGATGCCTCAGAACGTGTCCTACCAACCGATCCCTTCTTCAAGTCAAGTTGTACCACAAATTTTTCTTCTCCCCAATTCTATTCAGAACTTCCTATTTAGTTACGCGATCTACCCATTTAATCTTCAGCATTCTTCTGTAGCACCACATTTCGAGAGCTTCTGTTCTTCTCTACATTGTTTATCGTCCATATTTTACTTCCGTACATGGCTACACTCCATACAAATACTTTTGGAAAAGACTTCCTGACACTTAAATCTATACTCGATGTTAACAAATTTCTCTTCTTCAGAAATACTTTCCATACCATAGCCAGTCAACATATTCTGTCCTCTCTACTTCAACCATCATTAGTTATTTTGCTCCTCAAATAGCAAAACTCATTTACTACTTTAAGTGTTCGTTTCTTAATCTAATTCCCTCAGCATCACCCTATTTAATTCGACTACCATCCATTACCCTCGTTTTGCTTTTGTTGATGCTCATCTTATATCCTCCTTGCAAGACACTGTCCATTCCGTTCACCTGCTCTTCCAGGTCCTTTGTTGTCTCTGACAGAATTGCATTGTTCTCCAATGATTTTAATTCCTACTCCTAATTTTTCTTTTGTTTCCTTTACTGCTTGCTCAACATCCAGATTGAATAACATTGAGGATAGGCTCGATCACTGCTTCCCTTTCAGGCGCCTCCACTCATAACTGCCGTCTGGTTTCTGCACAAATTGTAAATAGCCTTTCGCACCCCGTATTTTACATATGCACCTTCCGAATTTGAAAGAGTGTATTCCAGTCAACAATATCAGAAGCTTTTTGTAAGTCTACAAATGCTAGAAACGTAGTTCTACCTTTCCTTAGCCTATCTTCTAAGATAAGTCGTAGAGTCAGTATCGCCTCGCGTATTCCAGCATTTCGGCAGAATCCGAACCGATTTTCCCCGAGGTCTGCTTCTACCAGTTTTTCCATTATTAAACTGATGGTTAGGTAATTTTCACACCTGTCAGCTCCTGCGTTCTTTGGGATCGGGTGTCTGAAGTCTTGAAATCTGAAGGTATTTCGTCTGTCTCGTACATCTTGTTCACCAGATGGAAGAGTTTTGGCTGGCTCACCCAAGGATATCAGTAGTTCTAATGGAAGGTTGTCTACTCCCGGGTCCGTGTTTCGAATTTTTCGGTGCTATTTCAAGTTCCTCACGCAATATCATATCAACCATTTCGTCTTCATCTACGTCCTCTTCCATTTCCATAACATTGCCCTCAAGTACATTGCCCTTGTATAGACCCTCTATTTACTCCTTCCACTTTTCTGCTTTTCCTTCTTTGCTTAAGACTGGTTTTCCATCGGAGCTCTTGATATTCATACAGGTGGTTCTCTTTTATCGAAACGTCTCTTTAATTTTCCTATAGGCAGTCCATACCTTACCCCTAGTGATATATGCTTCTACATCCTTACATTTGTCCTGTATCCGTTCCTGCTTACCAATTTTGTATTTTCTGTCGATATCGTTTTTGAGACGTTTGTATTCGTTTTCGCTTGCTTCATTTACTTCATTTTTATATTTTCTTTTTTCCTAGTTAAAATTCAATATGTCTTCTGTTACCCAAGGATTTCTACCAACCCTCGTCTTCCTACCTACTTGATCCTCTGCTACCTTCATTATTTCATCTCTCAAAGCTACCCATTCTTCTTCTACTGTATGTCTTTCCACTGTTGTTGTCAAGCGTTCCTTAATGCTCTCTCTAAAACTTTCTACAACCTCTGGTTCTTTCAGTTTATCCATGTGAAATATCCCTGCCGTTTCTTCAGTTTTAATCCACATTTCATAATCAATAAATTGTGGTCAGAGTCCACATCTAGCCCTGTAAATGTCTTACAATTTAAAATCTGGTTCCCAAATCTCTGTATTACCATTATATATCTGAAACCTTCCAGTATCTTTAGGCCTCTTCCACGTATACGACCTTCTTCCATGATTCTTAAAACATGTGTAAGCTATGATTAAGTTATGCTCTGTGCAAAATTCTATCAGGCGGCTTCGTCTTTCATTCCTTACTCCCAGTCCATATTCGCCTACTACTTTTCCTTCTCTTCCTTTTCCTACAATTGAATTTCAGTCCCCCATGACTATTAAATTTTCGTCTCCTTTAACTACCTGAATTATTCCTGTTATCGTATCATAGATTTCTTCAATCTCTTCACTATCGGCGGAGCTAGTTGGCATGTAAACTTGTAATACTGTGGTCGGTGTGGGCTTCGTGTCTATCTTGGCTACAATAATGCGTTCACTATGCTGTTCATAGTAGCTTATCCGCGTTCCTATTTTTTTAAATTTTTTTATTAAACCTATTCCTGTATTACCCTTGTTTGGTTTTGTATTTATATCCCTGTATTCTCTTGACTAGAAGTCTTGTTCCTCCTGCCACCGAACTTCACTAATTCCCACTATATCTCACTTTAATCTACCCATGTCCCTTTTTAAATTTTCGAATCTACTTGCCCGACTAAGCGATCTGACATTTCAAGGTCCGATCCGTTGAATGCCAGTTTTCTTTTTCCTGATAACGACAACCTTCTGAATAGTACCCGCTTGGAGATCCGAATGGGGGACTATTTAAGTCCGGAATGTTTTACCCAAGAGGACGCCATCATCATTTAACCATACAGTAAAGCTGCATGCTATCGGGAAAAATTACGGTTGTAGTTTCCCCTTGCTTTCAGCCGTTCGCAGTAACAGCACAGCAAGGCCGTTTTGGTTGATGTTACAAAGCCAGGTCAGTCAATCATCCTGACAGTTGCTCCTGCAACTACCGGGAACGCTGCTGCCCCTCTTCAGGAACCACTAGTTTGTCTGACCTCTCAAGAAATACTCCTTCGTTGTGGTTACACATACGGTACGGCTATCTGTATAGTTGAGGCACTCAAGCCTCCCCACCAACGGCAAGGTCCATGATTCACGGGAGGGATTAATTAATGATGTCAATGGATTTTATATTTTGTATACTGCATTTTACAATTTAGGGGGTGATGTAGAACGGCTTTTATTTCATTTGACGCCACAGTAGGACTGGCTCTCGTAAATACTTGTATGATTGCAGAAGATGATAAGATGATCGAAATCGGTAGTTAATAAAGATGTATTTTAATTGTATTCTTGGTGAATCTTCTTTTTTTCCGTTACTCGCCATTGTTTTTCTCCAGAGATCAGAACATTTCGAGCGTTTTCCCAACAACTGTGGTTTTATTTAAATGCGTTCCCCGAGCCGAAGGCAGGTCAGAGTGAATTTCTGGGACTGGGCGAGTGGTAGCGGGTCTGTTGAAACCCGTCTCTGTTAATTGGCTCTGTCTGTGCCACTAATTGAATGCGTGAAGCGTTAACTCGTCAGCGCGATGACGCGATCAGTGGGCCGCGCGTTTGGCACAAAATCGGCTGGCCTGCGCTGGCCGGCGACGCGTGCATAAGCGCGTCAGAGGCCGGCCGCGTCTGACTGTCCGCCTGGGGACCGCCCGTCTGCCTCTGTGACGCGGGATGCCTACCTCTGCGGGACAGCTGACAGTGGCGGTCAGCACGACGCTCAGCGGTGCCGCACATCACTTGTTACCGAGGGACCCATGTCACATTGTTCACTGCCCGAGTGTACTTAAACATACTGTCATAGCATATGCGTTACCCTAAATGCGCTAATGGCAGTATATATCGACTAATGACAATATATATTGATCTTGTTTCCAAAAGGTACCAAACCCAGAAAATTCAGAAAGTGACTTAGAGATGGCAGCCTGTAACTAGTAGCTTGATGGATGTAACAAGTGAATATTTTCTTGCAAACAGTATCAAATCCATTATATAGATGTAATCAAATACAACATTTTACACCAAAACATACATATCCCTTTGAACTGATATGGCTGAATGTTATGTCACAAACTGTCATGCAACTTCAGTTTTTTGTTGTGTTATTTCATGTAATATTCTTGTGTTTTATATTGTGTTTGATTAGGGTGAACGTTTAAAATGGATTCTTATATGTCCGGTGAATATGCTGATGTGCCTGAATTTACACTGAAGGCAAGGAAACGTAAAAGATATTTAAATACGTGGAAGCGGAGTGGTTTGAAGCACGAAAAACATGACGCTCCTGCAAGTGCAAAGCCTACAATCTGGTGTCAACATAATGATAACTTTTGCAAAGCATTATGTATATCAGAAGACGATATGATACGTGAAAATAACAGATACTGGAAAAATACAGATGCTATGAGTCAGAGAAACGTTTTAGTGGGGCATCTTAATGTGAACTATCCTAAAAGAACAAGACCTGAACAAGGTAAAAACGAATGTTCAAGCAAAAAAAAAAAATAAATAAATAAATAAATAAATTATAAGCCACAGGATTCAAACCGTTCTTCTGGGATATGTCCAAATGTCCCTGTTTGTAGATCTAGTATTTTTAATGTTGGGAGAAGGAAGGTTTAGCACGCAGCTGATATGAAAATGATTACTGTGGCAGCAGTTTCTGGAATGAGAGGTGGTGGAAGGTTTGGTGATAACAAGAAGAAATTGCAAGCTGAAATTGTGGCACTCATAACATGTTTCAAATGCAGAGAACATTACTGCAGAAGAAAAAAAAGACACCATTAAGCAAATACTTGCTTCCAGTATTAACTAGACTTGAGATGTTGAATTTATTTTGTGAGGAAGGTATTACTCGTTCATGAAGAATCATTACATTATGACCGCGACGATGGATGGCTTTGTGGGCACGTGACACGATAACAAATGTATGTACGTGGAGCAGACATGAATGGGGGGTCTTGTTAGTGAAGACATTGTCTACAAATCAGGAAACCCATTGAGATAAGCGAATTTGACCAAGGGCAGAGTCTATGAACGAGTATCTCGAAAACGGAACATGGAGTTCGGAGGCTTCTCTATTCTGTAAAGTAGGATGGATAGTGTTTTGTAACATCTCTACCGTAAGAGCACAATGCTCGTACAAGCACAAGTGTTTCAGAGCATTCTGATAATCGTACATTGTTGAACATGGAGGTGTCCGCAGAGCCCACCCCTATGTGTCCACATGTTGACGGAACGACATCGCCAATTATGATTGCAGTGAGCACGGGGGCATCGATCAATGGAAACATGTTGACCCTTCGGTTGGATCACATTTTTGCTGTACTAGGTCGCTGGTCGTCTCCACAAACGCCGTTATCGAGATGAACGGTGGCTCGAAACGTACAGTGGCCACGGACGCACGCTAATGGGAGCGGTATTGAGCTTTGGGAGACAATAACTTGCGTTTGCATGGGACCTGTGGTAGTAATCGAACACGCGCCGACCGAGAGCTGGGAAACACCTGCATTTCTTGGTGCCTGATGTCATTCCCGACGACGATGTCAACTTTCAGCAGTAGAATTATCCGTATCTCGGAGCGAGAATCGTACTACTGTGGTTTGAGGAGCATTATAGTGAACTCAAGTTGATGTCTCGGCGACCAAATTAGCTTGTTGTAAATCCTATATAACCCATCTTGGTCGCTATCTGGCACCATCATCGCGTAAGCAAATCAGCGACCGTCATTTACATAGATTACAAGACCTCTGCTTAGACTTGTAATACCACATATCTCCATAAACCTATAAATCTACCAACATGCTGCCGGATCCCTGATATGTGGAATCAGAAAATTATTCGTTCCAAGGACGGACAGACAACAACAGGTGGTCATGATGTTTTGGATCATCAATATATATATATATATATATATATATATATATATATATATATATATATACACTCCTGGAAATGGAAAAAAGAACACATTGACACCGGTGTGTCAGACCCACCATACTTGCTCCGGACACTGCGAGAGGGCTGTACAAGCAATGATCACACGCACGGCACAGCGGACACACCAGGAACCGCGGTGTTGGCCGTCGAATGGCGCTAGCTGCGCAGCATTTGTGCACCGCCGCCGTCAGTGTCAGCCAGTTTGCCGTGGCATACGGAGCTCCATCGCAGTCTTTAACACTGGTAGCATGCCGCGACAGCGTGGACGTGAACCGTATGTGCAGTTGACGGACTTTGAGCGAGGGCGTATAGTGGGCATGCGGGAGGCCGGGTGGACGTACCGCCGAATTGCTCAACACGTGGGGCGTGAGGTCTCCACAGTACATCGATGTTGTCGCCAGTGGTCGGTGGAAGGTGCACGTGCCCGTCGACCTGGGACCGGACCGCAGCGACGCACGGATGCACGCCAAGACCGTAGGATCCTACGCAGTGCCGTAGGGAACCGCACCGCCACTTCCCAGCAAATTAGGGACACTGTTGCTCCTGGGGTATCGGCGAGGACCATTCGCAACCGTCTCTATGAAGCTAGGCTACGGTCCCGCACACCGTTAGGCCGTCTTCCGCTCACGCCCCAACATTGTGCAGCCCGCCTCCAGTGGTGTCGCGACAGGCGTGAATGGAGGGACGAATGGAGACGTGTCGTCTTCAGCGATGAGAGTCGCTTCTGCCTTGGTGCCAATGATGGTCGTATGCGTGTTTGGCGCCGTGCAGGTGAGCGCCACAATCAGGACTGCATACGACCGAGGCACACAGGGCCAACACCCGGCATCATGGTGTGGGGAGCGATCTCCTACACTGGCCGTACACCACTGGTGATCGTCGAGGGGACACTGAATAGTGCACGGTACATCCAAACCGTCATCGAACCCATCGTTCTACCATTCCTAGACCGGCAAGGGAACTTTCTGTTCCAACAGGACAATGCACGTCCGCATGTATCCCGTGCCACCCAACGTGCTCTAGAAGGTGTAAGTCAACTACCCTGGCCAGCAAGATCTCCGGATCTGTCCCCCATTGAGCATGTTTGGGACTGGATGAAGCGTCGTCTCACGCGGTCTGCACGTCCAGCACGAACGCTGGTCCAAGTGAGGCGCCAGGTGGAAATGGCATGGCAAGCCGTTCCACAGGACTACATCCAGCATCTCTACGATCGTCTCCATGGGAGAATAGCAGCCTGCATTGCTGCGAAAGGTGGATATACACTGTACTAGTGCCGACATTGTGCATGCTCTGTTGCCTGTGTCTATGTGCCTGTGGTTCTGTCAGTGTGATCATGTGATGTATCTGACCCCAGGAATGTGTCAATAAAGTTTCCCCTTCCTGGGACAATGAATTCACGGTGTTCTTATTTCAATTTCCAGGAGTGTATATATATATATATATATATATATATATATATATATATATATATATATGCACTAAACATAAGTACAATAAACAGAAATATGTAGACACGTGGTGTTATGTTTCCTTCATAAATAATTATTTATTGTGGCGGATCGCCTGGACCATCAGTACTTCATTTGCTGCAACATAAAGCTTTTGAAATGATGATTGTGATACCCAGTTATTTACTGTATGTACTTACGGACAGATGTAATTGATTTTGAGCAAGGCCAGATTGTTATTTAAGGTAATATTTAACTGGATTTAAGGGGAAAAGATAGCACCCATGCTCTAGGGGTGCCGGCACTGTAGCTCAGCGTCTTCGATCAGAGCACTGGCTGTCCTCTGTAGTAAAAGAACTGAGCACAGTATTCAAGCCTAATTTGAAGCGGTGTCATGTGACGTCCGCCCAGATCAAATGACGAAAAAAATGAGAGAAAGGGGGGTATCGAGCGTCTTTGACTAGTAATAAAAAGTCTTCAGTACCTTGTTTGAAACCCGCCAATCCTTACATTTTGAATAAAAAATCGTCAGCAACGGCCGCCGAAGGCATCGGACATAAGGTCATCCCCGTTCTGTAGACGACCTTATCAAGGAGATAGGAGGAGCGGTCAGAGGTTTAGGACATATTCTTGCCCTTGGGGTGGGAAACAGCCCCTAAAACTCGGCAGATCAGCAAAGATCAACGGCGCGAGGATGCGGAGGGGAGCGGAAACCACAGCATTAAAGACACATAATGGGTGTCCACGGAACATGTGGCCTGTAATTGAAAGAGTGTTATGATCACCTCTCCATTGGAAAAAGTTTTTTGACTGCTCCCCATTCGGATCTCCGGGACGGGATTGCCGAGAGGGAGGTGACCGTGAGAGAAAATTGAATAAAACGAAAGATTAACGTTCTAAGAGTCGGGGTATGGAACGCCTTAAGTCTGAACGTGATAGGGAAGCCATAAAATCTGGAGAGGGAAATGCAGAGGCTCAATCTAGTTATATTGGGGGTCGGTGAAGTGCAACGGAAACTTTTCTACTGTTCTAAAATTGTAAAATGTACTACTTCACAGATACCATGATCACATTGTAATAGTCAAATTTCGATTCCGCTGTATTCATTAGATGGACTCTGCTTTAATCAGTAGTTCTGAATTCAGGCTGAATGGGTTGCAAAGGTAAAAGGCAGTCATCAGGCAAGCAAAGGCTTGATTGCAAGACTGTGTCTGTAGTCGGCTTGTGTTTGTTCCTCATACAGACTGAAACGCCATATCTGGTTCGTTGGTTTTTGGGGGAAGAGACCAAACAGCGAGGTCATCGGTCTCATCGGATTAGGGAAGGAAGTCGGCCGTGCCCTTTCAGAGGAACCATCCCGGCATTTGCCTGGAGCGATTTAGGGAAATCACGGAAAACCTAAATCAGGATGGCCGGACGCGGGATTGAACCGTCGTCCTCCCGAATGCGAGTCCAGTGTGCTAACCACTGCGCCACCTCGCTCGGTGAAACGCCATATCTACGTGCAGCAATCGCTCCAGGGTTGGTGTAGTACAGTTAGTGTCTAGTGTTTACAATTTAGGTATTTCCGTTTCACGCACTTAGCGAAACCATACCGAAGGGCGCAGCTGTTCTTTGATATGTCTCCCCAGTTCATCAGTTATAATTACTAGTAACTCACAAGAAACATTCCAAATGAAATGGAACGAGGTTTTTGTATGCTACCTCATTCTTAAACCGATTAAATTTCTTGAAAAAATCGTAGGATGGCGTCTGACTTCTCTACAAGTATATGAGACGGTCAAATGGAAACGATAGGCGGAGAAAAGATAAGTAAATTGTTTATTATTTCAAAATTAATCGCCATAACGGTTAATGCATTTGGCTCTCTGTGAGATAAGGCGGTCAGTGCCTTCATAAAAAATGTTTGCGGTTGCATACGGAAACAGGTGGGTAGACCTACGTGATGCCAAGGCTGTTTCGACTACGCTGTAGAAGTTTCGCTGGAAGCCCTAGCATATCTTCCATATAATCCCTACCTCTCCCCATGCCATTTCCCAATTTTTGGAGCCACGAAGAAAGATATTCGTATCCGTCGATTTGCTGCGGCTAGAATCATGGTTCCATAAGCAATCACAAACATTTTTCCATGAAGGCATTGACCGTCTCGTGTCACAGTGAGATAAATGTATTGACAATTGGGGTGATTACTTTTGAATCAATAAAGAATTTACTTACTTCTTCCCATCTGTCTCGTTTTTATTTGACTGTAATTGTTCCACTTTCAAATGCTCCGGACAGATATTAATAGATACCGTATATCATGTATTGATTGTTTGCATTGATTCCTTACCAATAGTACAATTAAACAATAATAGCTATCTGTGCTTGTTTACACTCGATACGCTATACGTGTTCGTCTTGGGTCAACAACCAGCGTCGATCCCTTGCATGTCTTCCAGCATTGTGCTAGATATGTTCCGCATATATAAGAGCAATGTCCGCCAACGGATTTATGAATCTCTCTACGTCATGAACCAGTTGTTTTACAAATATTGTGAATAGTAACAGTTATTTAAAACTCTTGAAATATTAATGAACATCTGACGATTCCTAAACACTGACAAAATTCAAAGCTGATTTCCAAAAAGAAATGTTGTGCTAAAGTAAAGCCATTTTTGTGCATTTTAGTGGTTCTAATTTCCATATTTAATTTCAAATGTTCAAACACTTCCCCTTCGGAAACGCCGGAAGAGCATCTACATTACCGCTACAGAGCGCGGCCGAGAATTGTCACAAAGCAGGACTCGTATGACAGTAATGTTATGTGGTCTGCATGACATCAGGAGAAACCTCTCACCAGGCCCTCATACTTGGCGGGAGACACTATTTTCTTGGCATCTTTGCGTGCTCACCGTGCTCTCAGAACTGGAAAGAGCGACTCGTCGCGATCGACGGGCATACTAAGGATGCTACTCAAAACATGTGTGCAAAGTTTCATCTGATTTTCACAGTGGTTTCCATTTCGTGACCCGTTGGAACTTACTTTCCGAACAACCCTCGTATGCTAACTGATCTATAATAAAGGGCGAAGAAAACCGTCCTGATATTATCAAATAACCATACGTCAAAAATGTTTAGTTATGAAGCTGCGACTATAAAACGACAGCAAATCAGCGGCGTATGAGCAGATGTTTGCACAGTAAGTGAACATACACTCCTGGAAATGGAAAAAAGAACACATTGACACCGGTGTGTCAGACCCACCATACTTGCTCCGAACACTGCGAGAGGGCTGTACAAGCAATGATCACACGCACGGCACAGCGGACACACCAGGAACCGCGGTGTTGGCCGTCGAATGGCGCTAGCTGCGCAGCATTTGTGCACCGCCGCCGTCAGTGTCAGCCAGTTTGCCGTGGCATACGGAGCTCCATCGCAGTCTTTAACACTGGTAGCATGCCGCGACAGCGTGGACGTGAACCGTATGTGCAGTTGACGGACTTTGAGCGAGGGCGTATAGTGGGCATGCGGGAGGCCGGGTGGACGTACCGCCGAATTGCTCAACACGTGGGGCGTGAGGTCTCCACAGTACATCGATGTTGTCGCCAGTGGTCGGCGGAAGGTGCACGTGCCCGTCGACCTGGGACCGGACCGCAGCGACGCACGGATGCACGCCAAGACCGTAGGATCCTACGCAGTGCCGTAGGGGACCGCACCGCCACTTCCCAGCAAATTAGGGACACTGTTGCTCCTGGGGTATCGGCGAGGACCATTCGCAAACGTCTCCATGAAGCTGGGCTACGGTCCCGCACACCGTTAGGCCGTCTTCCGCTCACGCCCCAACATCGTGCAGCCCGCCTCCAGTGGTGTCGCGACAGGCGTGAATGGAGCGACGAATGGAGACGTGCCGTCTTCAGCGATGAGAGTCGCTTCTGCCTTGGTGCCAATGATGGTCGTATGCGTGTTTGGCGCCGTGCAGGTGAGCGCCACAATCAGGACTGCATACGACCGAGGCACACAGGGCCAACACTCGGCATCATGGTGTGGGGAGCGACCTCCTACACTGGCCGTACACCACTGGTGATCGTCGAGGGGACACTGAATAGTGCACGGTACATCCAAACCGTCATCGAACCCATCGTTCTACCATTCCTAGACCGGCAAGGGAACTTGCTGTTCCAACAGGACAATGCACGTCCGCATGTATCCCGTGCCACCCAACGTGCTCTAGAAGGTGTAAGTCAACTACCCTGGCCAGCAAGATCTCCGGATCTGTCCCCCATTGAGCATGTTTGGGACTGGATGAAGCGTCGTCTCACGCGGTCTGCACGTCCAGCACGAACGCTGGTCCAAGTGAGGCGCCAGGTGGAAATGGCATGGCAAGCCGTTCCACAGGACTACATCCAGCATCTCTACGATCGTCTCCATGGGAGAATAGCAGCCTGCATTGCTGCGAAAGGTGGATATACACTGTACTAGTGCCGACATTGTGCATGCTCTGTTGCCTGTGTCTATGTGCCTGTGGTTCTGTCAGTGTGATCATGTATCTGACCCCAGGAATGTGTCAATAAAGTTTCCCCTTCCTAGGACAATGAATTCACGATGTTCTTATTTCAATTTCCAGGAGTGTATTTGGGTGTATCTAGCCGTGAAGTTTTATGCCGCTAAAATAGTACTATGTTTTTCGAGAAGGTGCAACAGTCATTTCTTCGAAAGGATCAGCTGTGTAGCAACGATGGAGACGCAAATGATGAGCAATTGCTTTGAAAGGCGCCATATTCAATATGGCGTCTCTATACTACAGTATTTCAAAAAAAAAATTACTTAAACTTGAACTGCGTAAATTGATGCCATATTCAAAGAATCTGCCAACACTACAGAATTTCCCATCCGAAAAAAACCAAACCTCTTCACCTAAGTTGCATAAAATGGCACAAGGTTCAAAGATGTTTGCTTATATTGTAGTATTTCCAAAGAAATGACGCAGCCTTTACATGACCTGCGTAAAAATGGCACTATGTTCAATGATAACTGCCAATACTACAGTACTCACCTTTCAAAAAATATGCTACCTGCACTTGACTTGGTGCCACGT
This sequence comes from Schistocerca nitens, assembly GCF_023898315.1. NCBI lineage: Eukaryota > Metazoa > Arthropoda > Insecta > Orthoptera > Acrididae > Schistocerca > Schistocerca nitens. Next base: position 605,563,204 of record NC_064614.1, on the reverse strand, counting down.
TGAAAAAAATTACTTAATATGGTCACTTGAACTGCATAAATTGGCGCAATTACGTACTTCATGTATGAAAGTGCTTGTATCAAATACTGTAATCTTTACACAGTCTCTCTGCCTTACAAACTAATCCAGGAATCATGTGTTCTTACAAAAGTTTTGTTTCCCTTTTCGTAACACTAGCCGGCCGGTGTGGCCGAGCGGTGCTAGGCGCTTCAGTCTGGAACCGCGTGACCGCTACGGTCGCAGGTTCGAATCCTGCCTAGGGCATGAATGTGTATGATGTCCTTAGCTTAGTTAGGTTTAAGTAGTTATAAGTTCTAGGGGGACTGATGACCTCAGAAGTTAAGTCCCATAGTGCTCAGATCAATTGGAACCATTTTGAACCATTTGGCCACCCAGACCGGCCGACATGAATCACATGGAACATTTATGGGACATAATCTAGAGATCTATTCACGCACAACATCCTACACCGGCAACACTTCTGCTATTATGGACTGCTCTACAGGAAGCGTGGTTCAATTTTTCTGTACGGGACTTCCAAAGAATTGTTGAGTCTACGCCACATCAAGCTGCTGCACTTCCCCGGGCAAAAGGAGATCAGAGACGATATTAGAAGGTATCTCATGACTTTTGTCACCTCTATGTACATTTTGTGCCGAAAACGAAGCCGGCCGGAGTGGCCGTGCGGTTGTATAAGTTGTATAAGTCCTGCCCGTCATACTACCTGTTACATATGCATCGTATTTCGCTTCCATATTTCAAAGAACAGGGAACATGAGATAAAAGATATGAGTGCCTCAAGATATATATGATCAGTCTGAAACGCACATGTGGTAACTTCAGCTGTGTGCTATCACTATGTTTCAATTCGACATTCCAAGGAGCAGGAAACAAAACATCGGAGGTATGCGGAATCAAGGAACTCGACTGCAGGTGTTGTCTCTCTTTACCACTATGCTGCATGGTCACAGTGCAATAAACACAATTTTCTAATAAAAATTAACTACAGCTTTGTACCTCAGAAGCACAGATGTGTGCTGAGCTGAGCCGTTGCTTCTCATACGTCACGACAGTTGCGAGCCGTCTGCCAGCCTCCCCAGGAGCCGAAAGTAGTTAAGTTTCGCACTCAGCAGAACGAACCTCACACATCCTCTCTGTTGGGCGTCAGCCTTCTCTCGAGGTGAAATCCCAATACTGGCGCACGTCGCCGTCTACTCCCTAGATCCAATGCTTGGTGATCAATATGTGAAATCTCACACAATAATCACGCCAACTGTTTACAAATCGGCGAAACACACTTTTTTCGGCTCTCTTTTAACTGATGGAATGTTCTCATACACAGCTTCCAATTCGTCAGTTTGTAACACTATGGTAAGATGGCAAATAATTTTCTTCTGATTAATTATATTTGATATGAAGTGTAATCTCTGTAATATATGATCTGTGATATTCTGTAATATGTTTTGTCTTTCTTACACAATCTCTTTGGTTGCATTTATAGATGAATAGTTTTGTTTAGATAATTTTATGTTGAACTGGCAATGTGAGCAAATGATATGTTTCTTTTAAAATGTTTGTTTGCTACACTGTAATTGCTGATCTTCAGTCAGGGTTCTTAATTCTTTATGTATAAAAAGGTGTTGTGGCTCCCCTCTGGAACGTAAATTTTTCGAAATTATGTAGCGCGCGCAAAAGGTGGTTGGTGCAGGTGAAAAGGTGGATAAGGGAGTCAGTCGGAGACTAGCTACCGAACCGCTTGCAGCTAATGATCAAATAGTGCATGGTGCAGGTGCCGAGAGAGGCCTTTTGTGCCAGTGTCCACTACGCGAAGGCCTCGAGAGGATGGATGGATTCATTATTATGCTCTGTTACTGTAAATTGTCTTAAAAATTGGAGGAACGTCACTACAAGAATGTGACAAAGCATACCACTTCCAACAGTAAATCCATCTATCCTAATGTACTCGCCACCACATTGTGCAATCACTATAATGAAGTGGAGGATTTATAGAAATGTAAAGTGAAGGATCAGCACTTTAATGTTTCTAAAATAGAAAGTAACTCAGAACAAAATTTATAAACTTACCTTGATTTGTTCCCAATCATAAAACCACTTAGGGTCCTCTCCGTGTGAACTACGATTTCCGAGAGCCCATGTTGTGGAAAATGAAAGTAAACAGAAATGGCTCTGAGCACTATGGGACTTAACATCTGAGGTCATCGGTCCCCTAGAACTCAGAACTACTTAAACCTAACTAACCTAAGGACATCACACACATCCGTGCCCGAGGCAGGATTCGAACCTGCGACCGTAGTGGTCTCGCGGTTCAAGACTGAAGCGCCTAGAACCGCATGGCCACACCGGCTGGCTAATGAAAGTCATCAAGTAGAACAGTTATTAAATTAATGTTATTTGAAATTTAGTGAAAAGGAGTATTTAAATTTTCTGTGAAATTTGGTAAAGTCGAGGGTGGTAGTAAGTGTAGCTTAATGATCGAGCCATTTTTTATTGTACCTCTTTGCTATATCTTTCCTTGGCTAATGTTCCTCTGTTTATCTTCTTTTTTATTTAACAATAGTGACTATATAAGGTAAATATAAGGATCAGTCAAATGAAAACGAGACACATGGGAAAAAGTAAGCAAACTGTATATTATTTTTAAAGCAATTGCCATAACTGTTAATAAATTTGTGGAGGATCTGTAAGGGCTTCCCAGTGAAACTTCTACTGAATAGTCGAAACAACCTCTAATAACGTCGAACAGATAACACCAGTTATCTGGACGCATATAACAGGTCTGACTGAAAGCAAGTCTACTGTCGAATAGTTTTACTGGCCACCCGATTTCGCTGTGTGTCATTCAAGGGTAGTGTACGGTTAGTATCGCGGAAATACCTCGATCACGCAACATTAGTAGAAGGTGACTTTAACCTACCGGATACAGAGTGGAACGTCTCTGATTCACTGCAGGTGGTATGGACAGACGGTCTTGCGAAGCACTTCTGAACACGTTTTCCGAAAATTACCTTGAAGAACTAGTTACAGAAGCCATACGCAATAGAAATATTTTTGACATTGCAGCTACAAACAAACTTGACCTAATCGACAGTGTCAAGGTACAAACAGGGATTAGTGATCATGATGTCATCATAGCGAGGATGTTTACTAATGTTAATAAAACCGTCAAGAAGGCTAGGAGAGTGTTTATGCTAGAAAAATCAGATAAACTGTTGGTAGCATCGTACTTACACAATGACTGGATATCATTTACCACCAGTATGACGGATGTCGAGGGATTATGAGAAAATTTAAACTAGCTCTAAATCGGGCTCTAAAGAAGATCAAGGATGGAAGGGACTCTTCGTGATTTAATAACAGAATCCGGAAAATGTCAAGTTACAAGGATTGTGGCACTCTCGGTTAAAAAAAATCAGCGCGCAGAAGTTGACATGCAAAAGTTAGTAGAAATTCGTGCGCCCGTAAGGACAGCAATGCGTGAAGAATGCAATAGCTTCCACCATCATACTTTACCGAAAGCTCTTGTCTAGAAACCGCAAAAATTCTGGTCATACATAAAATCACTGAGCTGGTTGCAGGTTTCTGTCTAGGGACTGACCGACCAGTCTGGGGTGGCAATGGAAGACGCTAAAGGAAAGCTGAAATTTTAAATTTCACGTTTAAGGAATCATTCACCCACGAGGATCGTACAAACATACCATCGTTTGACGGTCGTACAAACTTCCACATGGAGGACACGGAAGTTGGTACCTGTGGTGTAGAGAATCAACTGAAAGAGTTAAGTTATCGCGAATCTTTCTTCGAACGAAAACTCACAAGTGAATGGAAAGAAGCTCACTTGACTTCTGTGTATAAGAACTGACTCGCATAATAGCAGATCAATATCCTTAGCGTCAGTTTGCTGCAGAATTCCTGAACACGTTCTAAGGTCGAATATAATAAACTTCCTTAGAATGGCTTCTATCTATAAACATACACAGATTTAAAAAGCATCGCATATGTGACACTCAGCTTGCCCCTTTCGTACAAACCATGGAAGGAGAGCAGCAAACAAATTACATATTCCTGGATTTTCTGAAAGCGTTTGACACGATGCCCCACTGCAGATTGCTGACGAAGGTTCGAGCATACGGGTCCTCAGCGGCGAGTGTCGTCAGAGACATGGATCAGCATTCTGTATATCTGCCATGTGTCTGTACGTATCTAAGTAAAATGTGAGTTAACGAGCATTTCACTCTCATTTAAGTATATGGCCGAAAGAGTCAGGCTTCAGGAATTGTGAAACGAACCCTGTTGTCCAGGAACAGGGCTTCAGGAAAGGGAACTGCCCTAGTCAGTTGAGTGACGATGTTCGGCGCGCGGGGAAACCCGACCGGAGACGGGAAGAGAGGAACAGTTTGAAACGCGCGCGCGTGGGGCACACGATACTCCTTAAAGCCTGTACTATGGTAAGTTGACGGGCTTCACCTTATGAAAAAGGATTTTTGTATAGATATTGATCGCGTGTACCTGAATGGAGGCAAATCAGACTTACACACTCTTTGTAATAACAATGGTACGTCAAGCAAGTCCGAAATGCAACTACACGTCATGACGGACAAGAAACAACACAGAAGATGCTACCAATTTGTTAATAATACGGTCGCCAGCCTAATTAGGCATTAACTGAGTTTCTTCCCTGTACAAGTTGATGTACGTGCATGCAAAACAACACGTAATAACACTGCATAATATGGTAAATTTTAGAACCAGAAAATCTACTGAACTGATAATTTCACTTTCTGTACTAATATGGATAAACCACAAATACATAACATTACACTATAATGTTTACTACAAAACTTCGTACTGTCTATTGATCTGATTAAAATCGGGCATAGGTTACCCTAGAAATAGCACTTTCGAAACACACACACAATGTCAATTTTGATAAAGATAAAACACTGATAAATTTTGGCTTTTATATTGACTTTAACTTTGCTGGTCAAATCAGTTTAGAACACTTCAGAATTCAAATGAATAAAAAAGAGGGGGGGGGGGACCCTGAAACTGTTATGATCACTGTATTAAAACAATTAATTACTGAAATCATTATGCCCTCAAGATTTCCAATATAAGATTTACTACTCTTTTTGTCATATTTCCAACTCATTTAAATACCATTATATCTGTCTCGAAATAATTAAGCTTCATTACTAAATCAATATCAAAATTATCTTCCAACTTTGTCAGACCTTTGTTATTCGTCTATTAGTTCATTAACAAAAAAAGTTCTTTAAACATCATTCTAACATAGCTAGGTCTGCAGGTAATTATTACTAACATAAACTTTAATCCTTCATTTCGGGACACTCGGATTGCACAACAATTGGAAAGGACCCTGTCTAGGTTAGTTGTGAGGATAATTAAATGATAGGACAGTTCTGGTAAAATTTAAGTTGTTATTGAACAGTATGGAACAAAAGTAACACTGGTCCATACGAACACAGTACTAAAAAGTTCAACCTGTTCGTATCGATGCGGCAGTTGGCAGGCGGCGAGATGGCGAGGCACAGAGCACACATACAACCACAGCAATGGCTCTTGACGTATCGGCACTTTACTTCTTCTTAGCGTTGCAATACTTTTCCATTTAGTGCCTATGGAATATTGCCATGCTGTAAAGGCGTCGGAATGGCATATCCGAGGCTCAATGAAACTACGTCTTCCAGGAGAGCCTCCTCGATCCAGGACGTGTTGCTCAGACCAATGCCCAACTCCGACTACTACTGCTGAACCCGTTATGCCGTGCAGCGCCCGTGTGCATTTTCCCGCGCTCGCCTGCCATCCACCTTTTACCGCTCCCTTACAAGCCGGGTATTCACCCGAGGTTTTGCACTCTACATATCCTAACACATTGCCTACGTGTGGACCAGACGCACAGTTACAATTTTAAACATGTTACAATAATTTCAACGTTTCTTACATTTCAATTCTGTTATAATATTGCTTGAAATTTGACATAAACATTAATATTCACATCGAAATTTGTTTACAGTTTTCTTAACACAACGACATGAAAAAAAAAGAAATGAAATCAGAACATTGATTACACTAGTTTATAGAAAATCAGAAGAAAAAAATATTATATGTTCAACAGTACAGCGTTGTTGTTGTTACAAGTTCTAATGAAGACACCAAAGAGTACAGTTCGGATTGAGACGCGAAAGCGGGCAGTCGGTCTTTAGGCAGCTAGGAAGTGAAACGACTTAGAAAATGTTGTGTTAACTTTGTATTTCCCAAACTTGCCATCAGGCGGACAATTTAACCAAAGGGTCACAAGTGTCTAAAATAAGGGAATGTAATGCAACACGTGCAGTTCAACCCTTAGACGAATATGAGTCAAGACATGTTGACGAAGAGGAACCGCATCTGAGCCCGATCATCTCTAGGACGTTACCTCGCAGTTGGGGGCTCGTCCGGTATAAGAACTTGGAAAGTGTTAGTTGACGGATAAGAATCTTGCGAAGTGTTGGAACAGGATTGGATTTTGGAAAGTGTTAGTTGCGCAATATGAACTCTGGAAGGTTTGGAATTGGATTTGAATCCTGAAAAGTGTTTCCAAATGTATAATCTGAACTTCAATACGCAGAACCTTTCGCAAAATTTAAATGTGATATCGGTTCAGGAATGAATATTAGGTTTCTTTAATAGTTGTGAAATTACGCGTGTAATTCTCACAGTTAATGACATTCTGTGAACTAGGTCCCAAGTCTGTGGCAGTTTAGGCAGTGTGCGTGGGGGCTCTGAGCTACGAATTTTGCAACAGTTGTGTGCACTGAGTTTTAGAAGTGGTTTGAAGTGATAAAAAAGTAACGCGTAGAAGAGGCAACATCGAAGGCACGTGGTTCCAGCCTGCAGCGGCATCTTGAACGGCGATTCATCGCGCAGCGGCGGTTGCAGTACCACAGCAGAGGCTACGAGATCTTCAGCGTCGGCTTCAACTGCAACATCGGTAGCAATACCATGGCAGAAGGAGCCAGTACGACAAAGCTAAGTACCTGCGCTGATAGCGAGATAATGTATGGTTCTGTAATTCAATCGCCAATAATGGGCGTCGCTAATATTAAGCGGTCGGCCAGTTTGTGTGGGTCGGAAGATACTAGCGAGCCGCTTAGCCCGAAGTCGGAGCGGGAGAGCATGATCGGCCATGAATTTAGTAGAGCAAATAGTCCGAAATCAGGCAAGGGATATGAATTTTGGGGAGACATGATGTCGCAATTAATGCAAATGATAAGAGGATTCGGATCCAAAATTGATTCTGTTGAAACCGATATGGAATCCACAATTGATTCTGTTAGAACCGATGTGGGTGACGTAAATTTAAAAATTGGCCCCGTTAAAACCGATATGATTGACAAATTTATAAATTGATTCGGTTCAGTCCGACATAGCTTCGGTTGTGAAAGACGAAGTAGTTAAAATGGCTAGTGGAACCGAGGAATTGATAGACGGAAAATTAGAAACCATTCGGGATGAAATGGGCAAAATTTCTGATGAAGTTGGGATACTTGACTCTAAGGTAGATCAAACGGAGAAAAATTTCAGTGACAAGGTGGAGAAGTTGCAGGCAGATCTGGGAGGCAAAATAAGATATTGTCAGAGTAGGCGAGATGCTCTAATGGCTGAGACGACAGAGGCTATTAGCAACTTACCCGTTCGAATAGGGAAAGTGGAGAAAGAAGTAGATAAAATAAGGAACAAGTAGAATCTGGCATTAAAATCGAAAATAGTGAAGTTAAAAAGCACATCAATGAAATAAAAAGCGAACTGAATTCTTTAGCTGCACATGAAACCTCTGTAGTGTTCAGCATTCCGTGGATGAACTCGGGATCGGTCAAATGTTTTGAAGACGGCGGAAAATATCACCCAGTAAATTTTCTATCAGCATGCTGGGATGGTTTTATGAGGGTAATATCCGACGAGGCGAAGATAAAATTCGTGAAAAGACATTTGGAAGGTGAGCTGCAATCGTGGCCAAATATACACATTGATACGTTCACTACCTACGAAATATCTGAAAGCAGTTTCCTGAACAAGTTCTGGAGTGAAGCGAAGCAAACGCGACTTCGAAATGAGTTTCTGAACGGGCCAACATTTAAATACGGGAACGGGTTGATGCGAGAATTTTGTAAACGTGAACTTGCGAGATTAATGCATGTCAAACGTCCATTGGGAGGGTTCACTGAAATTACGACTTTGAAAAGGCGGTTCTGGAAAATTTGCAGAGGGATCTAGTGCATAGTCCTAGCAACTCAATAGATGAATTTTTGGACTTGGTAGAAAACTTAGAACGGGCGTTGAAATTTAAGCCGCAAAGTAAGCAGACAAATAGTTTTCAGAATGGAGATCATAAATACAGTCCGAGTGAGTACTATGAAAGACATAAACTAGAACGGGCGGTGAAATTTAAACCGCAAAGTAAGCGGACAATACGTTTTCAGAATGAAGAACATAACCACAGTCCGAGTGATTATTTTGAAAGACATCCAGGGAGTTATCAACGGAACGCAAACAGCAGTTCTGATAAAGGAAACGGTAACAGGAACACATGATAAATTTGAAAGGGGTAATTGGGAACGGATAACTTCGTGAGAAGGACCGACACCAAGAAAGTAGATTTGAGGGACCGGCACCTGGAGAAATGAACCAGCATAATGGGAGATCGGGAATCAAAGTTTCACCGCACCTCAGGTCCGGAGATGGAAAAATAAACCGGCGATGAATAGGACGCGAGTAAACGGAAATGTGACAGGTGTTAATAAATTGGCAGAAAGGCGTCAGAATATTAAAATGAAATTAGTAAGAGATGAGAATCAAATCGGTAATTTTTCAAATCATGTCGTACATAAAGGCCGTAAACCTAAGATAATGAAATATAACGATAAAGGCGATGACGTTGATTTAGGGCTAAATGATTTGTTTTATGAATGTGAGACTAAAATGTGTGTGAATGTTAATACAATGAAAGATTCTTTGTGCCAAAAGGAGGCTTAGGTGGAGCTGAATGTCGTGGAGTTAGATGGTATAGAAAATTCTAAAGAGGTACTAACCAGCGGTAACGCTTATAGTGATGAAGGTGTTAATGTTTCAGGTGATATTGTGCCGATGAAAGTTGGTAAGGAGGTTAATAAGGGTGGCGTGGCATTAGTCTCATCAGCTGTTGATGAATTTGTTTATGTATCGGCGGATACTGGTGAATTAATTTTGAAGGAAGGTAGTAATGATGTTTTACGTGTTGAAGTTACGAAAGTTGAAGTAGCTGGTATTGATACTTGAGAGGAAGGAATCTGTGCATATCTTTCTACTAATGGAGGTGAAACCGAAAGTGTGGATGGATCTGTGGATCTTGAATGCTTGTTTTAGAATGAATGTGGATCTGAATTTGATGTTCGATCTGAAATTAATGTGCGCAGGAGCGTGTAGGAGAAGAAAAGGTATTATGCTCAGGTTTAAATCAAAACGCAACAGAATTTAGTCGTACTGTTGATTCTGAAATTGCACGACACTGTAACTACAACCTACGTGATGTAACGGCAGAGGACGGTGAACCTATGAACGGTTCTTATATTGGTGATTTGTCGACGGAGGTAAATGAGGTTTTATGTAGCTATTTGTATGATGTATCATTGGCTGTTGAAAGTACTGTTTGTGAAGGTGTTTGTAATGATGTGGAAGTAAAAAGTAATGCTTTATTTCATGGTAATGATGTTGTAGCTACTAATCTCGGTAATTTTAAGGGAGAATACAGTGAGTTTGATTCGAATGTAGAAAGTGATATTTGGACTTAATGGTATCTTAAGAAGGACTGTGATTGGCGATGGTACGGTAGAACTTTACGATCGTTATTGCCTCATTTCTGGACTCTAGAGAAGTTTAAGATAGCCAGAGGTCTAGAAGGGAGAAAAAATGGAAGTGGGGCGAAAGAAGCATTTAATGAATTATTTTGGGACAAATACGAAACTGAGAGTTGGATCGAACAGGGTATGTGTACTCTAGAGATGGAAGAGAAGGGACGAGGCATGGAGAATGATTTATTGAGAGAAAAGTGTTTAGAAAGTAGACGCACTGCTCGATTCTGAAAGTAATGCGTCGGCACTGTCAGAAGGTTTTGTACATAGGATAAATAGTAAGAAATTAGTATTACTACCTGTAAATAGTGTAAAAATTAAAATGGCAGTCGGCGGTTTAAATAAGCCGATAAAAAAAGAAGTGCGAGGAGAATCATTTTAGTATAGGATGCTTTGTAGTGAATGGACTCGTAAAAGATTTGGTGCTGCGAACAGATATCTCATGAAAATAAAAAACTTTGCTTCAGTGTCTGGGAAGGTGCTTGGAGTTTGAAACTGAGGGTGAAAAAAGGAAATTAAAATTTAAGAATCTTTTGACGGGGAACAACCAGATTGTGCACACCAAAATAACACATAGTTGGATGAAGAGAAGAATGTGTGTGACAAGTTTGGAGGGGTAATTTACAAGGTTTTTTTTTCAGGATTTATTGTAGCTTGTTTATTGCCCGCTGCATAAGGTTTTTTTGGCACAAGGTCTGTGCAATTATAAAGAGCTAGTTTGGACGCACATTTGGGTGCGAGGAGGTTGAAGGACTCAGTTACTTGATGAATGGTAACAAGTCAAGAAGCAGTGGACAATTTGCACATAAATTAGGTCTTTGGGGGTATATAAGGGATTTATTTATGTGTATGTATGTGTTAAAGTTAAGTTTTTGGATGGTTTTATGTTAGTAGTAATTTTCAAATTATAAGTTATGTTTGCGCCTATTTGGATGCATGGAGTTCGGGTAAATTTGGAAAATGAAAATTAATAGTGCTTACTTTGGAAGAAAGATGTAGTTTATCTATTTATCTGGGAATATTTTGGGGGAATAATTTATTGTTGTATGGAGTATCGATTTGTGTACGCTGCTTCACTGCACGGAATTAAACGAGGGGTGAGATTTGTTCATATTTGTTGTTAGTTTTGAGTCTAATGGGTTATTGAAATTAAGAGAAAATACTAATTTGCCGATGAAGTCGATTGGGAATCTCTCACGAGATGCATGTCTCTAGTGGGAGATGAATAATGTGTCAGAATGATTGAAGAATTTACGAGCATCTTGCAAACGCTGTAAATCAGTTGTTTAGTGTGTCGTTTAGATCTGTTTGTATCGATTCCACTGGGGGAAGCGTTCATTGCAGATCCTGGGTGGTTTCAAAAAGTGTTTGTTTTCTGGTACCTACACCCGATTCGAATTTCAACAGATTTGTTCCCGCAAAACGATGGCGATGGAATGCACAGCCATACAGAATTTCGGCAAGGTACTCAGCTCCGAATCTGTGAAGCGCCGCTGGAGACTCCGTTGTGACAAATAGGTTCTGTGAAAGCGAGCACAGTGGTGCTGATATTACTGCGGCGTTTCAATACACAGTCGATTTTGATAAATGTATAGTTTTATTTGGCATTTAATTAATATGCCGCAATTCATAATTTATGTTAGATACAAGTTTCTTTAAATTTAAGGCATGATGCATTAATACCACTACAAATAATTACACTATTGATCTGCCACTTAGGATATTTATGTTATTGTATTATAAATTTGTGTCTTATAAATTTGGGTGCTACTTCACAACATATATGGCACGCCAACATATTATGAAGTGGAGGTGTGTGAGTTAACGAGTATTTCGCTCTCATTTAAGTATATGGCTGAAAGAGTCAGCCTTCAGGAATTATGAAACGAACCCTGTCGTCCAGGACCGGATGCCACAAAGGGCGCTGATTCTCCACGAGTTGGGTAAACTCAAAGGCGTATATTGTTTATTGAGGCCTAAGCGCTGTAGTGTGCGACTGAGACAGACAAGAACCTATGTCGTAGGCAAACCCAGCAGAAGGCTTTTGTGACCGAGGAGACATAGCAGTGTTAAATATGACGGACCTAAGACCGGCCATAAAGGGAAACATTTATGTAAAATATTCAATTCTGTAGTAATGCAAGGAATCAAGCCACAGTGATTTTAATCTGCCATCCTCCATAAATTTTCATGCTGATCCCAATAAAACTTGAATATTGATCATATCTATAATAGTGCAGGACTTACTGTTAAAGTGAAATTAACAAGTTTTGTACCAAAGACCTGAATGCTAAAATCTGAACGCTTTAGTCGATCTTAAGGATCGATATTTCATATAGAAGAGCACAATTAATATGACAAATGTTGTAAATATCAACTCTATAACTTTATTTGTTTTAAAGATATAGTAAATTTAAATTATCAGTATTTACAGTTAAGCATCAGATCATCAATTCCTCCAAACAAAACACACTGAACGATGACAGCGTGACATCTTACTGAATCATTTGGTAATATAATATTTGTTTTAAAGATTAGTGCTTAACAGTTACTTTGTTCTTAGTCTATTTATCAGAAAGCACATTGGTGCAAGGCTACTGGCCGTGGCATTCAAAGCTCAGAAGGAAATTGTATTGGTTTTGTTAAAAAAGAATTTAACTTTTATTATGTAATGGATATTATTGATACTTTATTTAGAACGTGAAAGTGGTCAAGATTTTATTATTGAAATATGTTAAAATGTAAAATAATGTAGAATAAGCTTTTGCCATTCAGATGGACGGCTTCAGGAAAGGGAACTGCCCTAGTTAGTTGCGTGACAGTGTTCAGCGCGCGGGAAAACGCGGCCTGAGACGGGCAGAGAGGGACAGTTCTGGTATAAACACCAAAGACTACAGTTTGGCTGGAGACACCAAAGGGTACAGTTCGGATTGAGACGCGAAAGCGGGCAATCGGTCTTTAGGCAGCTAGGAAGTGAAACGACTTGGAAAATTTCGCGTTGTGTGGTATTGCGGGACTTAGTCTCTTAGCGGTGAGCAGCTGCGCGCCTGGTGTGAACCTTTAACTTTTCGCGAAGGTAACGAGGTGGAATATTGGACCTGTATTTCGCGATTAAATTGTGAATGATAGAACTGTGTCAAATGGATATGCGCTCGGGCGCAACAGTAACTCTAAATACGACCTCTTTCGCTTTGCTTTCTGAATAAACATTATTCTAACTAAATCACAACTGTGTGGCCTACCTCATTTATGGGTTACTAATTTAGTTCCAGATATTATTATTACTGTTATTATATGTTATGTTAGCTTTGTATTTTGCAGACTTGCCATCAGCCAGTCAATTTAACCAAAGGGTACAAAGGGTCTAAACTAAGGGCGTGTAATGCGACACGTGCGGTTCAACCCCTTGAACCAAGACATTTCGATGAAGAGGAACAGCATGTGATTCCGAACATCTTTGCGATGTTACATCGCAAACACTTGGTGTAATTGTTATCCTTAATGAGTACAACACGGTATTAATTCAAGTGCTCAATAAGCTCTATGTATCTTGACAGCATGAGAGGTAGTTGCAATACAGCATCTGCTACACTATAATGTTTACCTGAAAAGAGAATGACCAAATAATTTTATTCTTGTAGAAACGAAGACGAGTGCACAAAGTGCGGATGAAACAATTTGCAAGACCATAAGAAATTCGACGCTTGATGATAACAGTACACCAACAGTCCTCAGTTGCCTGAGACTGCAGCCGTGCGTGTGAGTTGCGTTTGCGTGTGTATGTGTGTGTTTGTCGTTTAATTCTGACGAAGGCCTTCTGACCTAAAGCTATTACTTGTGACAGTGTTTTCTTGGCCGGCCGTTGTGGATGAGCGGTTCTAGGCGCTTCAGTCCGGAACCGCGCTACTGAAACGGTCTCAGGTTAGAATCCTGCCTCGGGCTATGATGTGTGTGATGTCCTTAGGTTAGTTAGGTTTAAGTAGTTCTAAGTCTAGGGGCTGATGGCCTCCGATGTTAAGTCCCATAATGCTTAGAGCCATTTGAAACATTTAATCCTTTTCTTGTGCCTACCTGCAACTCAGCATCTCCGCTATATAGTGAGTGTGGCAACTTAACTTTTCTTAATATTGGTCCTACGTTACTTCTTGTTTTATTTTTACTATATAGAGCAGTGATGATGGAAAGGTTAGGAAGTGCGAACTGACTATCCCGCACGTGCAACGGCGTTCCATATAATTTTCATTGTAGCCTTTAACAGAAACAGTGAAAAGGAAACCGTTACAGCCATGTTATACTTTACTCTCAATGGTATTCTTATTATGGTGGTGGGGGGGTTTCTTTCTGTTAAGTGTACTGTTGTGTTAGGGACAGGTCAGGTAGCTGTTCTACCTATATATTTTTGCTGAATGGAGTTGCCACTTGAATTCACGAAGCCAAGTGAGAGTCCAGAGGGTTCAAATTTGCCTTCAGGAAATCTTGTACTATTGTACCATTTAGTCCTAAAAAAGGCAAAAATATTGTACTTGTGTCCCGTCTCCACCACGATGTCTGTTGATGAAGAGACAGACAAAGCAGAAATGATAGTTTTGCTCAAGAAGATGAAAAGAGGTGTAGAAATGTGTGACAATTGTGTTCTGTCTACAGTTTCGCAAGACTCTCTTGCTGATTTCCTATGATCATATTTTATTCCCCACTGAATGTTGGAGGTATCACTTCTTCACTAATTCGTGCTGTTAACAATCCAGACAGGTGCGCTTGACGAATAGATTTTCTCCAGCTGTTGTTTCATTAACTCGTTTCAGAACATGTCGAAGCCTGAGCTGCAATTAAAATTGAAACCTAGTAAATTGTGTAATCACAATTACGTTGGTGATTTTTATTTACAAATCTTTATATATCACCATGTGGAGTGGAAGTCTGCAGCGACTACTAAAGGTATGAATCATGCCACGACTGCTGCAGGACTAATAGAACAATACTATTCAATAATTGTTATTGAATGAATCTTCGAAAAAATGAACATAAACTTATCAGTGCCTTAAGCTATGTTCTCATGCTGTGATAAGGGACATGATTTACTGCACTGATTTTGTCAGGGTCTGATGTTGGAAGTCCGAGAAGCTTACTTTTGTCCCTCACGAACTTCGATTCCTTTACATTTGCAGTTACACTTGCTTCAAGTTGTTAAGGCCCTCACACAGTATCTAGTGCAGTTAAGAAAACACCCACATTTAGACAAAATGGTAGTACAAAAAATTGGTAGCTGCTTCCCTGAAGATAAAGGCTATATATTTCCTAGATTTCTTAGTAAGACTCACCTGCCTGTAGGAATTTCTTAAATAGTTGTTAGTAAGATATTTATCTCAGCGAAATTTCTGCTGTTGTTCATCTACGTTATGTGGTCGGATTATTACAGGAAGAATGGGCTTGTTAATGGTCCTCACATCCAAAACTTGACGAACACTTCCGTCTGGTTTCGTCACAGCTAATAGTGGCCAGGAATAAGATGACATGGAAGGGTCATTATTCTCCATTCAATCATCTGTTTGCTTTCATTAGTGATCGCTGCCCTCTAGGTCCAAGGGATGGAAAATGTGTTACGACTATCCATCTCAGGGGGGTGGACTCCCATATTATAATGATACGTTTTTTAACACCAGGTTTACTTCCAAACACAATTATGCTAGCTGCAGTATATCAGTAGTAGTGGATGCAGCAATCTTTCACCAAATTCTCAACATCTTCAGCCTGACTACAGGGTGAGGGTGTGCTTCTGGTGCATTGTGTCTGTGTCTTAAGCAGTCTTACCGTTAGTGCCTGACAGTATTTACTATTTTGCAATTTTTTTATTAAATCTACAACAACCTACTGGTTATGTTCAAAACTCATTTCCTTGCAGAGAAGTCAATTATTGGATCCTTCTCTCATAGGCAATAAGTTCCTAAAATGCCAGTAATACTTTCATAACTAGGACTGGGAATTTTGTTATTCCATTTCCTATTCTCACATCCACTTAAACATGCATCTTGACATTACATGATTTCACACCAATGTCTCCTGTAATTCTACTGTACTGTACTGTATATGTGTGTCCCTTAGGTACTGATCTCACAGATTTCCTTGAACAAATTAGACGATAAAAATTTCACCATACCACCCATGTGTCTTACATGACTGTAAATTGTATGACTTCCACTACTGCATGTATTGTGACCTGCACAATATCCAAATTGTGAACATAGCATTTGGAATGGTCTGTGGTGCGTTTCTCTCAGATCTCTGTGTCACAGTTATATCATAGCAAGCTTACTTTATTGTCTTGATCACCCTGAACCCATCCCTCAGTTTGATCCTTCATGTAACATAATGTTCTGAGGTGTGGTTTCTGTGATGTACAGAAATTCCAAGTAACGTATGTGATTTACATTTTCGTCTGTGGTTGTGTCATAATCAGAACACAATCCCAAATCAAGACGACAGTAACGATCTGGGTTTCTGTCACGTTCTATCTTTTAAACACTAGGCGGACAATGTTTAGTATGCTGCATGTAACACACAGTTGGCATCACTGTTATTATCGTCTCATGATGTGCTGTGGCAACAAAACCTTAAGTCCAGCAGAGAGCAGTAATCCACGCCAAAATTATTGTTGTAGTTTTGGTTGCTATTGTTACCGTTTTTATCGCTTGTATTAGCTGCGAACACCTAGGAGTGTTTGTCGTCAGACAAGTATTCCTGTATTCCTGCTCCCATCCCATATAATACATGTTTGGGTGAGAACCTTATTTGTTTTCTTACTGCACACTTCACTATATGTAGTGTGCTAAATGTTTTCAATATTCGAAGCAGCAACAGATAACAATGTGCCTAGTGTAATTTGATTTGCATTAGACTGCTCTGCTGTTTCATTACTGATTTGTATCATTGTTATGGTTCTGGGATTCTCATATGGATTCACTTCGGGCGCAATAAATTTCTTTGAATGAACATTCTGAGGTAAAGGTTGAATAGTTGGAGACTGCACTACTTGTGTTGGTTCGGAATTTAATTGTTTATTACGATGAATTGACTTTTCATATGAAACTGTTCGCGGTTTAGATGATAGGATATCAGAGTCCATTAGTATCCGACAGGCATTTTTTAATGCAGCGGCTTTGGTTGTTAACATACTGCACTGTAAAGCCAAATTTACCACTCTCTTTTCATAGAACTCTGCTATAAAATTAAATTTGAGACAGTAGTGCCCAAATTAGTTATCTCAGGAAATCTTACTACGTAGCTCATCATGTTTAGCTGTTATTTCGCGAACAACTCGATTTGTAAAACTGATATTTAATTTTTCGTACACATTCCATTATGCAAACTTGAGATTTAACTTTTAGTAGACATTTATTGCGCATGGTAGACATTTGCATAGACATTTGCTTTAACACTTCAGCTAAAATACTTAGTTTTATGGTATTTAAACCTTTGGTAGTGGTGTTACTAACAATTTAGGATCAATTGTTTCAACTTCATGACGCGATTTAGTTTCACGAACTGAACTGCTCACAGCACGCAGAACTGCGTCAGTATTTTCACTCTCACTGTAAATTCTGTCTCCTGCAAATTTTTGGGGTCATTTTTAAGCAGCTTCCCAATCTTTAACGTAACACTCAAAAATTACTGAAGTAAATCAAATTAATATCAGCTCATAACCGAGCGAGTGTGCTGAATAAGAATGTTCTCGAGTATGACGTTAATAACACGCAATAATCGAGCGTCGCTGCGTCATTACAAGTATTCATGACATAATTTCAGCCATGTTTTACAACTAAGCTACTGATTATTATTAAAACTATCTACTATTATAAAAGTAAAGCAGAAGTCAACTTTTGTATGGGCACTCATGTAAAAGAAGAACCCTCTGTTCTCTAGCAAGGCACACCAAGACAAGGCCCTCCTTACCTGCTATTTTACAGCGTAGTGTGAACATAGAATGTTAGAGGAGGAGGAGATTAGTGGTTTAACGTCCCGTCGACAACGAGATCATTAGAGACGGAGCACAAATTCTACACTCCTGGAAATTGAAATAAGAACACCGTGAATTCATTGTCCCAGGAAGGGGAAACTTTATTGACACATTCCTGGGGTCAGATACATCACACGATCACACTGACAGAACCACAGGCACATAGACACAGGCAACAGAGCGTGCACAATGTCGGCACTAGTACAGTGTATTTCCACCTTTCGCAGCAATGCAGGCTGCTATTCTCCTATGGAGACGATCGTAGAGATGCTGGATGTAGTCCAGTGGAACGGCTTGCCATGCCATTTCCACCTGGCGCCTCAGTTGGACCAGCGTTCGTGCTGGACGTGCAGACCGCCTGAGACGACGCTTCATCCAGTCCCAAACATGCTCAATGGGGGACAGATCCGGAGATCTTGCTGGCCAGGGTAGTTGACTTACACCTTCTAGAGCACGTTGGGTGGCACAGGATACATGCGGACGTGCATTGTCCTGTTGGAACAGCAAGTTCCCTTGCCGGTCTAGGAATGGTAGAACGATGGGTTCGATGACGGTTTGGATGTACCGTGCACTATTCAGTGTCCCCTCGACGATCACCAGTGGTGTACGGCCAGTGTAGGAGATCGCTCCCCACACCATGATGCCGGGTGTTGGCCCTGTGTGCCTCGGTCGTATGCAGTCCTGATTGTGGCGCTCACCTGCACGGCGCCAAACACGCATACGACCATCATTGGCACCAAGGCAGAAGCGACTCTCATCGCTGAAGACGACACGTCTCCATTCGTCCCTCCATTCACGCCTGTCGCGACACCACTGGAGGCGGGCTGCACGATGTTGGGGCGTGAGCGGAAGACGGCCTAACGGTGTGCAGGACCGTAGCCCAGCTTCATGGAGACGGTTGCGAATGGTCCTCGCCGATACCCCAGGAGCAACAGTGTCCCTAATTTGCTGGGAAGTGGCGGTGCGGTCCCCTACGGCACTGCGTAGGATCCTACGGTCTTGGCGTGCATCCGTGCGTCGCTGCGGTCCGGTCCCAGGTCGACGGGCACGTGCACCTTCCGCCGACCACTGGCGACAACATCGATGTACTGTGGAGACCTCACGCCCCACGTGTTGAGCAATTCGGCGGTACGTCCACCCGGCCTCCCGCATGCCCACTATACGCCCTCGCTCAAAGTCCGTCAACTGCACATACGGTTCACGTCCACGCTGTCGCGGCATGCTACCAGTGTTAAAGACTGCGATGGAGCTCCGTATGCCACGGCAAACTGGCTGACACTGACGGCGGCGGTGCACAAATGCTGCGCAGCTAGCGCCATTCGACGGCCAACACCGCGGTTCCTGGTGTGTCCGCTGTGCCGTGCGTGTGATCATTGCTTGTACAGCCCTCTCGCAGTGTCCGGAGCAAGTATGGTGGGTCTGACACACCGGTTTCAATGTGTTCTTTTTTCCATTTCCAGGAGTGTATTAAGGAAGAATGAATAAGGAAAGTGGCCGTGCCCTTTCGAAGGAACCATCCCGGCATTTGACTTAAGTGATTTAGGGAAATCACGGAAAACCTAAATCAGTATTGCCGAACGCGAGTTTGAACCGTCAAGCTTCAGAATGCGAGTCCAGTATCCTCCCCCTTTTCTTACTGTGGTCATTTTTTATTTTCTTTGTATTTGGTTCCTTCTAGTATCTATAGTTGCGTTGTTCACATAAAAAATAACAAAAAATGATTATAATAACGTGACAAGACAAAGTTTTTGAAAGTAATATGCACAAAAATGGACCTGTCGCTGAAGAGCCAGTGCAATGTGTCTCGATCAGAAAAAAAGCTTTTGGAATTTAAACTGAAATGCTGATATTGCATTCTTCCGAAGCCTAATTGTTCGTAAGTCGGAACATGTCACAATGACTACCATAGGGATAGAATACGGGAAGCAAATTAAAAAGAAAGAACATAAATGTTGAATTATTTCTACAGTGGATGGTCAGTTTGATTCGGTCACCTGAGTTGATAATCGTTGTCAGTCTCAGAATTTTTGTTGGGGAGTATATAATTCCAGTGACGGCAGGCCGTGTTTGTATGAAAAGTAACACAATGAAATAATTTGCATCATACTTGAAAACATGAATCGGACTTCCTTAAAGATATTTAGACAGAAAGGTTCGACTTTTCCTATATTGTGCAAATCTGACATAACGGCGTGCTGATGGCGTCCGAATCAACACGTCACAAACCGATCTCCTACCGACATAATTAACACTGAAACAACATAAAAATCTGTGGGTCATTAGAGAAAGGCAGTAACATTGTTTTGATAAATAAATCGTAGAATAAATCTGAATATCCAGTTATTATTATTTTAAATATAATAAAAACATATACAAGAAATGTTTACACTCTGAACGGCAGTGAAGCACAGACAGCAGATAGGAGGCAATTCGTGCTCGCTTGTTTTGAAAACTGAAAATCGAAAATAGCAGCAACGATAGCTATACAATTATTGCACCTGTAACGTACAATTTCATCACTGCAGTGTATGCGCAAACTAATTAATTACACTTTATGTGCCCTCAGCTTCTTTTGTTAATACGATCGGCGGCAATATTACAAAACAGTGAAACCCGGCGAAGGTTGTCACGGATATGTTGTGTAGTGTCTATGGTACAATCGTCTGTCACGGCACGTGGCACTTTTCGCTTCTGAGCACAGAGTGGACACGTAAAGCTACCAAGTGTGAAGTCCTGCTGAAGGGTTTCGCCTGGTTTCATGCGTTTCCTTCTTCGTAACAGTTCTCAGTGGCTTACTGCAATGGCAACGAAGACGTCCCTGTAGCGTTTACGACGGGAAGTGTTTGATCACCCACCGTACTGCCCGTACTTGGCTCCTTCTGATATTTATCTCTTGGCTCACTTGAACCGCTAACTGTAAGGACAGCATTTTGGCACAGACAACAAGCTCCAGACTGGCGTAGAGAATAGGCGGGAATCACAGGAGACTGTCTTCAACGATGAGTGTACTGCAAAGCTTATATCGCGCTACGACAAATGTCTAAGTCGGAGCGACGTTTATGTAGAGAAGTAGCTGGAAGTTGTAGCTAAATATTACAATTTGATTTTCATTTTGCTTTCCATTTCGTGAGCGATATGAAGTTGAAATAAAAAATAAACCGCGTAACATTGCATCTTACAATTTCTATCGACTATTTTACTGCAATGTTGTGTTAAAAAAAAAGTTCTGAGCACTATGGGAACTAACATCTCAGGTCATCAGTTCCCTAGAACGTAGAACTACTCAAACCTAACTAACCTAATGACATCACACACATCCATGTCCGAGGCAGGATTTGAACCTGCGACCGTAGCAGTCGCGTGGTTCCGGACTGAAGCGCCTAGCACCACTCGGCCACTGCGGCCGTCTCAGTGCTGTGGCTGCAGTATAGCTTATTATCTTGACACATATATAAGCATGGTACTATTAGCGTAACTGATTTGAAAGTCTAGCTTTATCAAGAAGCCAGCACCGAATATTAGCTTCCCACGTAAGAGGTCATGCACAAGAATTTACAGCTTGCCTAACTTTGAGTTTGCCTGGATTTGACTCTTCAGATCACTATCTTTAGCTCTTTAGCATAACTGGTAATAGGAGGGGCAAGTTGGTTTAATTGCACACATTTTCCCGCCCTCGTCACTGACTGACTTGTTTTATTACTGTAGCCGCACAGCGGTGCATTTCCGACTTATCCGTATTCGGAAAGTTTTGCCTCATTCGGCATCTACATTTGTCTGAGGATATTAGCATGTTGTTTTTCTCCACCCTGCACAGCATGTAGGAGACCAGGGTATTAAAATGTAGGGGGCAATCCTAAATACGGGAATCACTGACACGCAGCTCATGATACAAGCGCGTGGGCCAAAATACTTAATGGCTATGTGCCTAGTTTACCTGTTTCCCTTCGGTGCTTATCTTCTCAGTGTTTTAACCACCAACTATAATTTAATCCTGTAATTCTTAATTCAACTGGCTGGAGGTTGTGGCAACATAAACATAATGAGGACCACAAAAAAGTTCAAATGTGTGTGAAATCTTATGGGACTTAACTGCTAAGGTCATCAGTCCCTAAGCTTACACACTACTTAACCTAAATTATCATAAGGACAGACACATACACCCAAGCCCGAGGGAGGACTCGAACCTTATCCGGGACCAGCCGCACAGTCCACGACTGCAGCGCTTTAGACCGCTCGGCTAATCCCGCTCGGCTGAGGACCACAAATACCTGCTAAAAGTCAACATATATTCTATCAGTAAAACATTTTAATGTGGCTGCCACAGTGCTGTACAAGCGATAACTTATATCCTATTGACGTGCTGTTCAGTCACAATGTTCGTTTACTAATACCTTGATTACTTGAAAGTCATTGCTGCTTTCGATAGTTTCCATGGTTTCTTGAAGTCAACATTAGTTTGTCCTAACGATGCTGTCGATCACTATTACCAGCATACGCACGATCGTTTCACGACAAGGCAGGATGTTGAAATCTCGACACGATGCACAAAGAATCTCCACTCGTGGATTGTAATTGCACAGTCTTTATAAGTGTCTCTCAATTCGATTGTTCACTGAATTATTATCTGATGCACGTTTGTTGATTTTATGACGTCGCGGCATCGCTGATTGTTACCCAACGACACTACACACAACTGTGGAAATCACACTTTTCATTATAATCAGCAAAACTTTAGCTGATGAACGCTAATGTGAAACACATAAGTTCTATGGCGAACGCAACAGTTGGCGTCATTGTAGGACACGCGTCCGGCAGTACGCGTAAGCCTAAAAGGAAAACTCACGCGCGCGCCGTGGCAATCACATCCCTGCTCTGGAGAGGCAACTATCGATTCTGAGAGGGACCGCGATACGACAGTACGCTTGCAAGACGGATATTAAATATTCTCTCATCTTTTACATGTTTCTTGTCCTGATACAAATGGTAGCTGAAGTTAGTTTTTATTCAATATACAAAAATGTAGATAGGAATATTGTGAATACTGCAACTATATGAGCGCTCTTTTCGTGTATGATATTGTCCAACTGCAAGGCGAACTCTGACATGTGGATATCAAGAGCCTGAAGTAGTCAGCTCGCTTTTTAGGCTTTCGTGCATGTATATGTAAAACCGGAGCCCTAATTTGATGTCATTGTTGTCCGTCTGTCTGTCCAGGGACGGATAGACATGTCAAGCTCAAATTTATGTCACATATTAAGGCCTATGGGCCGTTGGCGGTGTATGAAGTTTAAGCTTCTAAATCACTTCAATCAAAAAACATGGGCGTTTATGTCATAATTTTCATACTCGAAAACTCACTCGTCAAAACCTATACTGTGCTTCCCGTTGACCTAGAATCACGAAATTTGCCAAGAAGAAAGGTTTCACAGTACACGTAAAGGAGAAGGAAACGAAAAAATCCGAAAATTGTAAATCTGTAATTATGCAACATCAAAAAATATTTTTTTCTCGTTTTATCCGTTTGTCTGTCGGTCTGTTCTCTGGAACGGATTGGAGTTTCAAGTTAAAATTTATGTCAAATGTTAGTCTACGGGCCGCTGGCGGTATGAAAATTTTAAGCTTCTAAGTCTCTTCACTCAAAATATAGGGCTATTAATGTCACAATTTTGATATTCGAAAACTCACATGTCAAAACATATAAGATGCTCTCCATTGACCTACAATCACGAAATTAGACAGGAAGCAGGGTTTCATAGTACAAGTAAAGCAAAAAATCTGAAACTTGTTAAACTGTAATTATATCACATAAAATATATCTTTCGCCACTTGAACATACAGTACAGTCAACATCCGTCAAAAGCACAATAGACGAACATTATTACATGCAGACACAAAATGTAAGTTGTGATCATGTTTCAGTAAGTCTTCATATACACGGTGTATCATAATTCATGACGTAAACGCGTAGAGGTGAAAATACACGATACTAGAAGCAAAAAAGTCTCAGCAAACATAGGGTCGAAATTGCAAACATTAAGAGCTACGAGCAATTTTTCATCTTCTAATGCACGCTCTTTGTTTTCCTTATTTAGGGAAATGTTAATGTGGACCAAAACAAGAAAAAAATGTCCAGTACTATGTGCTCTAAAATGAATACCTTAAGAGCTATGAGCACGTGCTCATCTTCGCTACTTGGAAACACAACTCTTCTAATGAACAATTGCTCATAACTTTTAAAGTACGCATTTTAGAGCAAATGTTTACTGGACATTTTTTCTTGTTTTGGTCCACATTGCCATTTCCCAAAATATGGTAAGCAAAGAGTTTGCGATAGAAGAGATTTGCTTCACAGTATCGAAGATGAAAAATTGCTAATAGCTCTTAAGGTATGTATTTTACACCCTATGTTTACTGAGACTTTTTTGCTTCTAGTATCATGTACTTTCAACTGTATGCGCTTACGCCATTAATTATGATACACCCTGTATAAACTGAAACCCATTGCTTGCTTCTTTTTGCATGTCGTGGCTAGTATGAGAAACTGTTGTAGAGATTTTGATACAGTCTTGGAATTGCTGGGACCAATACCTTGCCAGAATCGATATCGGTGGAAGACAAAAATAGTTGAGGCTTGTGAACCGCAGGATGGTACATATAAAATTAAGTTTGTGCGGATTCCTCAGTGCAAAGATCCTACTCGGAAATGGCCAATTTTTTGACTTGAACTCAGTTGAGCCGCAGTACTCAGGATTGCAGACAATACACAGCTACAACTAGCCATTGCTAACATCAAAAGGTGTTGCCGCTGACTGGTCAACGCGCTGACCTGACATTGTGAAGAGCTGCTGTCAATAGTGTTTTGTTACGGATGGAATCGTATTCGTTTCGTAGCGACACGTGTTAAAATGAAACTTCATGGAGTGAGAAACTGGAAGCATCCCCCAGGCTGTGCCAAAGCCATGTCCCCGCAGTATCCTTTCTTCCAGGAGTGCTAGTTCTGCTAGGTTCGCAGAAGAGCTTCTGTGAAGTTTGGAAGATACGAGATGAGATATTGGCAGAATTGAAGCTGTGAGGACGGGTCGGTAGTCGTGCGTGGGTAGCTCGATTGGTAGAGCACTTGCCCGCGAGAGGCAAAGGTCCAGAGTTCGAGTATTGGTCAGGCACACAGTTTTAATCTGCCAGGAAGATTCATATCAGCGCACACTCCGCTGCAGAGTGAAAATCTCATTCTGGAAAAGTGTTAAAATGTTATCAGGGCGCCTTTTAGTGCCTACTGTATCACTGTACCTTATCGTCGTTTCACGGAGATTTCTCAACTTACCTGCACGAGTGGTTAAAGTAGGTCACTACAACAAGTATAGGAAGGAGAAAAAGAAATCTATTATTGAAATAGCCTAAGGAAAATTGAACAATCAATATAATTACAACGTTACTTGAAATACTTCCAGTTAACTGAAATAAAACCTTAATTTTCATGTTTTTTTATCAATGTTGTTAACACCAAATGTTAGAAGTAGTCGCTTCCAAAGTTCAAGCCATTTCTTTCAATTCTGCCCTTGTGTCATCTTTCACTATCAGAAATATAGTTTCTTAAATTTTCAACGTCATTCTTGGTCCGTATTCGAAACCAATATTATTCTTTCGCTCTCTTAATCTTGTAAGCATCTCATATATCACTGAGCTATACGCCCTCAATACAGTAGCTTATTAAGTAATGTAACTGTACTATTTTTTCTACCTTGTCTCTCATATTTCGGCTATTGTCTCGTTGTTTCACTATTATTCAATATTTTTTAACGCTGCGCTAAAGAGTCTTTTTGGCCAAATATTTTAGAGGAACGAAAACAAGCCTCCCTAGCTATTATACACAATTAAATAAAACTTAATTAATGAGTTGAGGGGAAACTGATCTATCTCATGAACATCTGCTGCTAGCTGTGCAAATTAAGTGTCGGAAAGTTCATCTCTTCAAGGCTTTGCTACTTTGCGCGTAAAAATTTACATTGGTGTGCTACGTAAGTGACATAAAAGACTTCCTTGCAATCACTTAATGAATTTAGTGCGTTTAGAGAATAGAAGACGCTGGGAAAGCAATTGTGACGCCAGTAAGATTATGATTTCTGAGCAAAACTTGAAAATAAAAAAAAAACTTAAATTAAAGATCGAACTTTTTTGTGAAATGATTTTTCCAAATTTTAAAAATGAAATAGGTTAACGAAGCATTTTACGTACATCATTTGCTGTGTGTAATCTCCAGCATTCATTCAAAGGTGTGCCAAATGTTTCTCTAATTTACTTTATTTCTTTCTTTTAGCGAAATCATTTCACAAAACATTTGGAAGACACTTTTTAAATTTTTAAAAAATAATTTACTGTCGTTTGCTCACTGACAAAAGCTCATTGACAATGTGCTTCCCTTAGCGATCTGAAGATGGATGGTGACGACGAAACTGGTAATTTCCTTTTGAATTGTTTTGTGGCTGAAGTGGGCAACAAACAATTTTAAAAAACCATGGATGTCTGCATCACTACCGAATGTCGTTCTTTCCTAAGCACATTGGCCATTTCATTTATATCATCCTTATACCGTTTGAGCTCAAAGGGAAGGGCATTGTCAACCACTCTTCCTGTTCTTACTCATCGTACGTGCACTAACCTTCTTTGAACTCCATCGCTGTCTCGTTTAACACATTACCTAAAGAAGAAACTGATAATTTTCTATGCCTCTGTCTCAGGATATTTTATTGTTCCTGTTTTTTATACAAGTTCAGAAAATTTTCACAAAATCTGCTTTGCTCTTGGTTAGTAATGATCAGTAATATCAGGAGGACACCAAAGTGTCTGACAATGAACCACTGTCTGTTGGCACTCTTATAGCCCAATTATTTCCAGACCTGCTCTCTCTAATTGCTGGTACTGACTGAACCTTTGCTACTGCTCTTCTCTCTCTCTCTAGTTCGAGCTCTTTCGCTACTCACTGAAAGAGCGGCATTACGTGTCCAACGTGCTTACCGTGAATCAAGATAACGTCGCGAAGGTTGCATTTCAGGGGACGTGAGCCAGATACGTTTCATAAAAAGCCCCGTAATTGCTACTAAGTATCCTATCTACACGCCTTTTGTGCAGGTGCGTGTCAACGAACACGAAGGGAGGGGATTTGTAAGCGAAGTGAAAGCACTTTTCTCTTCAGCCTTGCGTCCTCAACGACGCTGCGTTCAGTCTGTATGGCTGTATTCACGAATTGGGATGAGTGCACTCAAACATCCTACATTGAAATACTATTTTGCTGTCTGGTGCGTGTCATTATCTTTTATTCAAAAATTAAAAAATGCTTTTGATTCCGTGACCTGTATCTTAAATGACAGTTGGAACAATTAACATATAATAAAAATTTTTGTGGCGTCCAGTTAAGCTTAGATGTATTTACGTAAGCTCTATAACCATGTGTCAGAGCATAGAGAAAGTTGGCCAGGCAACTGCCCCGTGGCAGAAACTTGTGTAACTACATGAAACTAAATTTGGTAAGCAATAAATTTGCGGCAGTATATTGTTTTTGTGTATTGACGGTAAGGGTACCTATGCCATATGTTACGCACATGTCAAGAACCTGTGCGAGGGGAAAGGAATATCATGGTGCACATCGTAATTCTTAATATTAGACATTGTCCAGTCGACGAAGGAAAATCAAGGGAAAATTCGTGTAGTGACAAACTTACGTACAGTAAGTGGTAGGGGGACGTGTGATGAATAACATACTAAAAATCCAGGTCGGTAGGATGTGAGCGAGGGTTGAAGAGATTTTCTGATTTTTCTCGAACATCTCGAAAACCGCTGCTTCCAGCGAAAGAGTTTAACAGTACAAAATTAAAACATTACATTTTATACAAAACAGATACTATCAATTATTTCACTAGCACTGTGGCGTCGCAACTAATGCGCGATCGCCTATTTGTCTATTAAAAAAATGGTTCAGATGGCTCTGAGCATTATGGGACTTAACGTCTATGGTCATCAGTCCCCTAGAACTTAGAACTACTTAAACCTAACTAACCTAAGGACATCGCACAACACCCAGAGAAATCCCTGACCCCGCCGGGAATCGAACCCGGGAACCCGGGCGTGGGAAGCGAGAACGCTACCGCACGACCACGAGCTGCGGGCTGTCTATTAAAAGCTTTACTTCAGAATGCTTGTGGGCTGCAATGTAAGCCGGTATAGTATTATACGGTCAGTAACGGACGAGTTGTGTCCTGCAGACTGACGTCACGACCATCTGTTGCAGCTGTGCGTGTGAAAGCTATGGAGTAGCACTGGCAGGCCGCTTACATTATACGAAACTAAAAATATTAATAACTAATAAAAGAATAACCTGAGGAACGTCATATTTGATGTACATCCTTCTGTTGTGAAAACAAACAATATGTCAAAGTCTGACATAAAAAATAGTTGTATTTTGGAAGTTAGTAAAATTCCATGAAAAAAACAACGTAATTTTCCGACAGTCAAGAATGTAAATAAATACAGTGATGTAATAGTTCACCTTCAGTGACTACGTACGATGATCTGATAACACTTTCAGTGTTCATATATAAATTTGGAAAGTTTTTAGATTCAGGAAACCTCTGTGACTTTTCTATAATAATAATTTCAAGAATTCTAAATAAATATGTGTATTGTGTGTTAGGGTGCGTGTGAATGAGAATGCGTGCGTGAGAGTATGTGGGACGTTTGGCATTATTAAAAATCATCCAAGTAATTCTCTACAGGAACTGGCAAGTATTCCAACTCTGTAACGTGGGAACGAATCCACTAGTGGTTCCCCTACTAGTGAATGTCGGATGTCCAAGTATGTTTGCTTATGTATAAGACAGCCAGAACATTCGCGACTACATAATAAATTTCCAGATTTAGAGTAAAGCTTTTAGTTCATTTTGTTTTGTTTATTTAATTAGAGAGTTTTGTGTTACTTAATTTGATGACGTCAATGAGCCTAAGGAAGTGGTTGGTGCTTGCTAGATTTTGACGCGAGCCGTGCCCTAGAAGTGAGTTCTCATTGGTCGTAAGTGCTGACAGCCAATGAGAAGTGAGACGGTTGGCCGCCTAGCGAGGAGATATGGTTTTGAGTGTGGGAGAGTGGGAGGGGAGTCGTGAGCTAGCTTTGATTGGAGGCGGTTATGCTGGATGTGACTTTTCGCATTATGTGTAAGATGAAGTCTTGGGATGACTTCCGCGTTATGGTCCAGTGTTAATGGTATGTGGTTGGGACCAGAAACTGTTTATGAAAACTTTAGAGTGTTGTGATAATTCGTTCCGACGAAAATCGCGAGTGAACTTTGAATTATATAGCGTGGCGGAACTGAGTATATTCTTACTGAGTATTTTATGGCGAGCATAAACTTTAACTAAAGACAACCACTGAATATCGTGTGCAGAAGTAATTGGCCGATCATTGACTGTGTTACAAGTAATTGGTGTTGGAATTTTGGAAGGTAAAAGTTCTGGCTGTTTTAGGTATGGTGATAACTGTGAGCAGAAACTTTAGCAATTTTCGTAAATGTGGGCTGATGATCTTGCTCAACGGCAATAAAGATGTATTGAAGGTTTAAATTTGAACTTCATGTTTAAAGTACGAGTGACATCCCCTTTCCGAATCATTTCTTTAAAGTACATAGACAATTTTCAGCAAATTTTACTTATAGCGGCCTCCGGCGTGTAGCTATGAGGTTACAGTTTCCTCAACACTGGTTTTCTGTGATCTCGTAAGTGGCTGCAGTCAGGAGTTTACGTGCGAAGATCTACCGCTGTAAAGAGGTAGGTGAACAAAAACTATAAAAGAAATTGCTTTGCAGTAGCAGCAACGTATAATCTGTCGCAATTAGTGCATCGCACGCACGCACGTTGAGAATCCGTCTCAGCATAATAATGTCCGCATTACAGGGGACGGAAAAATCGCAGATTATTAACAATAGCTCTTTAATCATATAAAATGATGTATATTGTCAGATAATGTAGGTTAAAAAAGGATTTTTAATGTTTGTACCACACCTTTACTTAAGTGACAAGTGTCATGGATTAACGATGTGCACATGTGCAGGTGGAGGTAGTATCGCGTACACAAGGTGTAGAAGGACACTGCATTGGCGCAGCTGTCATTTGTACTCACAAGGGAACATCCCCATCGCACCCCCCTCAGATTTAGTTATAAGTTGGCACAGTGGATAGGCCTTGAAAAACTGAACACAGATCGATGGAGAAAACAGGAAGAAGTTGTGTGGAACTATGAAAAAACAAGCAAAGTATACAAACTGGGACCTTGCCGTTGGTGGGGAGGCTTGCGTGCCTCAGCGATACAGATAGCCGTACCGTAGGTACAACCACAACGGAGGGGTATCTGTTGAGAGGCCAGACAAACGTGTGGTTCCTGAAGAGGGGCAGCAGCCTTTTCAGTAGTTGCAAGGGCAACAGTCTGGATGATTGACTGGTCTGGCCTTGTAACAATAACCAAAACGGCCTTGCTGTGCTGGTACTGCGAACGGCTGAAAGCAAGGGGAAACTACGGCCGTAATTTTTCCCGAGGGCATGCAGCTTTACTGTATGATTAAATGATGATGGCGTCCTCTTGGGTAAAATATTCCGGAGGTAAAATAGTCCCCCATTCGGATCTCCGGGCGGGGACTACTCAAGAGGATGTCGTTATCAGGAGAAAGAAAACTGGCGTTCTACGGATCGGAGCGTGGAATGTCAGGTCCCTTAATCGGGCAGGTAGGTTAGAAAATTTGAAAAGGGAAATGGATAGGTTAAAGTTAGATATAGTGGGAATTAGTGAAGTTCGGTGGAAGGAGGAACAAGACTTCTGGTCAGGTGACTACAGGGTTATAAACACAAAGTCAAATAGGGGTAATGCAGGAGTAGGTTTAATAATGAATAGGAAAATAGGAACGCGGGTAAGCTACTACAAACAGCATAGTGAACGCATTATTGTGGCCAAGATAGATACGAAGCCCACACCTACTACAGTAGTACAAGTTTATATGCCAACTAGCTCTGCAGATGACGAAGAAATTGAAGAAATGTATGATGAAATAAAAGAAATTATTCAGATAGTGAAGGGAGACGAAAATTTAATAGTCATGGGTGACTGGAATTCGAGTGTAGGGAAAGGGAGAGAAGGAAACGTAGTAGGTGAATATGGATTGGGGCTAAGAAATGAAAGAGGAAGCCGCCTGGTAGAATTTTGCACAGAGCACAACTTAATCATAGCTAATACTTGGTTTAAGAATCATGATAGAAGGTTGTATACATGGAAGAACCCTGGAGATACTAAAAGGTATCAGATAGATTATATAATGGTAAGACAGAGATTTAGGAACCAGGTTTTAAATTGTAAGACATTTCCAGGGGCAGATGTGGACTCTGACCACAATCTATTGGTTATGACCTGTAGATTAAAACTGAAGAAACTGCAAAAAGGTGGGAATTTAAGGAGATGGGACCTGGATAAACTGAAAGAACCAGAGGTTGTACAGAGTTTCAGGGAGAGCATAAGGGAACAATTGACGGGAATGGGGGAAAGAAATACAGTAGAAGAAGAATGGGTAGCTTTGAGGGATGAAGTAGTGAAGGCAGCAGAGGATCAAGTAGGTAAAAAGACGAGGGCTAGTAGAAATCCTTGGGTAACAGAAGAAATATTGAATTTAATTGATGAAAGGAGAAAATATAAAAATGCAGTAAATGAAGCAGGCAAAAAGGAATACAGACGTCTCAAAAATGAGATCGACAGGAAGTGCAAAATGGCTAAGCAGGGATGGCTAGAGGACAAATGTAAGGATGTAGAGGCTTATCTCACTAGGGGTAAGATAGATACTGCCTACAGGAAAATTAAAGAGACCTTTGGAGATAAGAGAACCACTTGTATGAACATCAAGAGCTCAGATGGAAACCCAGTTCTAAGCAAAGAAGGGAAAGCAGAAAGGTGGAAGGAGTATATAGAGGGTCTATACAAGGGCGATGTACTTGAGGACAATATTATGGAAATGGAAGAGGATGTAGATGAAGAGGAAATGGGAGATACGATACTGCGTGAAGAGTTTGACAGAGCACTGAAAGACCTGAGTCGAAACAAGGCCCCCGGAGTAGACAACATTCCATTGGAACTACTGACGGCTTTGGGAGAGCCAGCCCTGACGAAACTCTACCATCTGGTAAGCAAGATGTATGAAACAGGCGAAATACCCTCAGACTTCAAGAAGAATATAATAATTCCAATTCCAAAGAAAGCAAGTGTTGACAGATGTGAGAATTACCGGACAATCAGTTTAATAAGCCACAGCTGCAAAATACTAACACGAATTCTTTACAGACGAATGGAAAAACTAGTAGAAGCCGACCTCGGGGAAGATCAGTTTGGATTCCGTAGAAATACTGGAACACGTGAGGCAATACTGACCTTAGAAGAAAGATTAAGGAAAGGCAAACCTACGTTTCTAGCATTTGTAGACTTAGAGAAAGCTTTTGACAATGTTGACTGGAATACTCTCTTTCAAATTATAAAGGTGGCAGGGGTAAAATACAGGGAGCGAAAGGCTATTTACAATTTGTACAGAAACCCGATGGCAGTTATAAGAGTCGAGGGGCATGAAAGGGAAGCAGTGGTTGGGAAGGGAGTAAGACAGGGTTGTAGCCTCTCCCCGATGTTATTCAATCTGTATATTGAGCAAGCAGTAAAGGAAACAAAAGAAAAATTCGGAGTAGGTATTAAAATCCATGGGGAAGAAATAAAAACTTTGAGGTTCGCCGATGACATTGTAATTCTGTCAGAGACAGCAAAGGACTTGGAAGAGCAGTTGAACGGAATGGACAGTGTCTTGAAAGGAGGGTATAAGATGAACATCAACAAAAGCAAAACGAGGATAATGGAATGTAGTCGAATTAAGTCGGGTGATGTTGAAGGTATTAGATTAGGAAATGAGACACTTAAAGTAGTAAAGGAGTTTTGCTATTTGGGGAGCAAAATAACTGATGATGGTCGAAGTAGAGAGGATATAAAATGTAGACTGGCAATGGCAAAGAAAGCGTTTCTGAAGAAGAGAAATTTGTTAACATCGAGTATAGATTTAAGTGTCAGGAAGTCTTTTCTGAAAGTATTTGTATGGAGTGTAGCCATGTATGGAAGTGAAACATGGACGATAAATAGTTTGGACAAGAAGAGAATAGAAGCTTTCGAAATGTGGTGCTACAGAAGAATGCTGAAGATTAGATGGGTAGATCACATAACTAATGAGGAGGTACTGAATAGGATTGGGGAGAAGAGGAGTTTGTGGCACAACTTGACCAGAAGAAGGGATCGGTTGGTAGGACATGTTCTGAGGCATCAAGGGATCACCAATTTAGTATTGGAGGGCAGCGTGGAGGGTAAAAATCGTAGGGGGAGACCAAGAGATGCATACACTAAGCAGATTCAGAAGGATGTAGGTTGCAGTAGGTACTGGGAGATGAAGCAGCTTGCACAGGATAGAGTAGCATGGAGAGCTGCATCAAACCAGTCTCAGGACTGAAGACCACAACAACAACAACAACAAACTGGGCCGTCCATGTGTAATATAGGCAATATTAAGGGCAGTCTGAGACGAGGAGCGCCGTGGTCCCGTGGTTAGTGTGAACAGCTGCAGAACGAGAGGTCTTCAGTTCAAATCTTCCCTCGACCGAAAATTTTAACTTTTATTTTCAGTTTATGTGAGAAACTCTTATGTTTTCATCACTTTTTTTGGAGTGATTATTACATCCACAAGAAAACCTAAATCGGGCAAGGTAGAAGAATCTTTTCACCAATTCGCCAAGTGTACTAGTTAGGTGGGTCGACAACATATTCCTGTCATGTGACGCACATGCTGTCACCAGTGTCGTATACAAAATATCAGACGTGTTTTCCTGTGGAGGAATCGGTTGACCTATGACCTTGCGATCAAATGTTTTCGGTTCCCGTTGCAGAGGCACGTCCTTTCGTCAACTAATCACACGGTTTTGCGGTGCAGTCGCAAAACACAGACACTGAACTTATTACAGTGAACAGAGACGTCAATGAACGAACGGACAGATCATAACTTTGCGAAAATAAAGAAAGCAAAATTTTCAGTCGAGGGCAGATTTGAACCAAAGACCTCTCGTTCCACAGCTGTTCACGCTAACCACGGGACCACGGCGCTCCTCGCCTCACATAGCCCTTAATGTTGCATATCTTATGCATGGACGACCCAGTTTGTATATTTTGCTTATTTTTTCATAGTTCCACACAACTTCTTCCTGTTTTCTCGATTGATCTGTGTTCAGTTTTTCAAGGCCTATCCACTGTGCCACCTTATAACTTAATCTGAGGGGGGTGCGATGGGGATGTTCCCTTGTCAGGTGATTCATACGTAGAGGTTTCCAACGTGACTGTGGCCGTACGACGGCAATTA
The DNA here is from genome assembly GCF_023898315.1 of Schistocerca nitens. NCBI lineage: Eukaryota > Metazoa > Arthropoda > Insecta > Orthoptera > Acrididae > Schistocerca > Schistocerca nitens. The sequence continues at coordinate 605,528,831 of NC_064614.1, read as the reverse complement.
ACAGCCTTTGAACGCAGAATGGTAGCTGGAGCTCGACGCATGGGACAATCCATTTCGGAAGCCGTTAGGAAACTCAGAATTTGAGATCCATAGCGTCAAGAATGTGCCGAGAATACCAAATTTCAAGCAGTACCTCTCACCACGGACAACGCGGTGGCACACAGACTTCACTGAACGACCGGCGTTGGCGTAGTGTTATCAGTGCTTCCAGATAATCAACACTACTTGAATACTTGAAATAACCGCACAAGTCAATGTGACAAGCACGACGAACATTTTCGTTAGGATAGTGCAGTGAAATTTGGCGTTAATGGGCTATGGAATGGGCTGTGGCGTCAGACAATCGAAAGGGAGTGCTTTTGCTAACAATACATCCCCTGCAACATCTCACCTGTCCTCGCTATCACATCGGTTGGACGCTAGATGACTGGAAAACCGTGGAATGGTCCGATTAATTCCTGTTTCAGTTGGTAGCAACTGACGGCATGGTTTGAGTGTGACACAGATCCCACGAATCCCCGGTCACAGGTTGTCAACAAGGTGCTGAGCAAGCTGGGGTTGGCTCCATAAAGGTACGAGCCGTGTTTACGTGGAATGGAATGGGTCCTCTGGTCCAACCGAAACGATCATTGAGTGGAGACGGCTATTTTCAGCTGCTTGGACACCATTTGCAGCCCAAAAAAGACGGAATTTTTATGGATGACAATGCATCATGTAACCAGGCCACAGTTGGTCGCGACTGGTTTGAAGAACTTTCTAGACAGTTCGAGAGAATGATTTGGCCATCCAGATTGAACATTTAAGGAGGCATTATCTAGAGGCCAGTTTGGGCACAAAATCCTGGATGGGTAACACTTTTGCAGGTATGCACGGCTATAGAAGCAGGGCTCAATATTTCTGCAGGGGATTAAGACTTTTTAAAGCCAAGCCATTTCGAGTTGCTGTGCTACGCCGAGCAGGAGGAGGTCCGACACGCTATTAGGATGTATCCTCAGAGTGTGTGCAGAAGAACCGTATTAAGGGATAAAGTGGGGGGTGGAGTTTAGGTACACAAGGGAAGGTAGGTCACCGGATTGTAGTCATGTACGTCCGTCCTTCATATTTCTGCAAAATAAAGAGCGAGCGGTCAGTGCGCTATTCTATCTACTAGATACCTCATAAAAACGAATACAGGTTGTTTCACAAACTTATATCGACCCTCCTACAGCTCAGCTTATGAATCGCTAGGAATGCAGTGTGCAAACATACCCGCGGATATTTATTTTCCATGAAGTACGTAAACACTACGTGGAATACAGGTACGAATTACTAGCAACGTTAACATAAGAAACAAATCTACGTAAATATCTGCATGCTAGAGGGGAAATGGATTCTTGGCCATTCAGTGCGGCAGCTGCTGCTCCGGGGAACGCAATTTCCTCCACCACGAACGCAGCTCACTTTCCAGTACGGAGGCATACTACATCCCTCCAGCATTTCCTGTCCGGTTCTCTAATGTGAGTAGACAATATAACGTCACTGAACTTGTAGATATAGGTAAGTTATTTTCAGTTTATTAACTGAGTATTTATTTGACGTTGCTAAAAGAGCTATTGACGAAAGAAAATTCAACAGGTGGAGCTGTCAACGATCTACCACACTGAAGTGCCTGCCCCAAGTGTAAGATGCTGTCAGTATGTATTCGACAATGTTGATTTCCTTGTCAACGCTACCAATGGCTGGAATACTTTTTGCAGTCGGAGGGTGCCGAATATAACATTACAACCTCAGATTTCCTAGTGTCTGAAGAGGCCCAGACCCTCTCTCTGTAATGCAAGTGGGTCGCCTACATGTTTCGGACTTTCAGGTATTTTAACACAAGTCAAGCATTACAGCAGAATACTATTCTATATTTAAGCTTGATCAGTCCTATTCCATCGGACATATTGACACCAACTTTGCAAGGTATACAATGGATGTATGGTAAGTGCAGCCCACTTTACAAGCACCAACAATTTCTGAAATGAAAAGATACATGCAAGCTGCGAGTAGCACAATTAATGGTGAAAGAAGTGCGGTAACTTTCTGATCATTCATTAGTTCACCACCAAGTGACTAAAACAGAGTTCCAGGGCTGCACAATATACTGTCAACGACAGACAGCAGCAAGATGCCACAGTCACCAACCAATCCCTTACCAGCAATACTACTTACGTCTCTGACAACATCACACTCATTAAGCATTTCTTAGTCATTGTTTATAGGAACGCATGAACTGAAAAGCGAGCAGTGCTTGTTGTGGAGGAAATCACTTTTCCCGGAAGGACGCTACAACTGCTATAAAGGACAAGAATCAATGTCTCCTCTAGCAGTGTAGAACAGTGTGCAGAGATTTATATAGAATCCATCCACATGCTTTTCTTGTGTTTGTAATATTATCAACTGAATGGTATATTCAATAAAGAGTAAACACACTCTGTGGAAAATAAAAGTGTCTGCGCAATGCAGCGCCAGTAATTTCTTAAGTCAAATTGCGGAAGATTCGTTATAACTAGATGAAATACCCTGAGTTGCTTATTGTGGCGTAGTGCGGTAGAGAGAATAAGGCTCAAATGGTTCAAATGGCTCTGAGAACTATGGGGCGTAACATCTGAGGTCATCAGTCCCCTAGAACTTAGAACTACTTAAACCTAACTAACCTAAGGACATCTCACACATCCATGCCCGAGGCAGGATTCGAACCTGCGACCGTAGCAGTTGCGCGATTCCGGACTGAAGCGCCTAGAACCGCTCGGGCACATCGGCCGGCAAGAGAATAAGGAACTGCCTACTCGCTCTTCACCTTTGCAGATATATGAAGGAGTGAAGACCGTGGCCACAAATCAACGACTTACTTTTCCTCACATACATTTGCACCCAGTAACACCCCAGAAAACGATTTAGCCCTTTATAAATCTGCCATTTTTCGCTGTCTGCAACACTCAAGCTACACTCCTGGAAATGGAAAAAAGAACACATTGACACCGGTGTGTCAGACCCACCATACTTGCTCCGGACACTGCGAGAGGGCTGTACAAGCAATGATCACACGCACGGCACAGCGGACACACCAGGAACCGCGGTGTTGGCCGTCGAATGGCGCTAGCTGCGCAGCATTTGTGCACCGCCGCCGTCAGTGTCAGCCAGTTTGCCGTGGCATACGGAGCTCCATCGCAGTCTTTAACACTGGTAGCATGCCGCGACGGCGTGGACGTGAACCGTATGTGCAGTTGACGGACTTTGAGCGAGGGCGTATAGTGGGCATGCGGGAGGGCGGGTGGACGTACCGCCGAATTGCTCAACACGTGGGGCGTGAGGTCTCCACAGTACATCGATGTTGTCGCCAGTGGTCGGCGGAAGGTGCACGTGCCCGTCGACCTGGGACCGGACCGCAGCGACGCACGGATGCACGCCAAGACCGTAGGATCCTACGCAGTGCCGTAAGGGGACCGCACCGCCACTTCCCAGCAAATTAGGGACACTGTTGCTCCTGGGGTATCGGCGAGGACCATTCGCAACCGTCTCCATGAAGCTGGGCTACGGTCCTGCACACCGTTAGGCCGTCTTCCGCTCACGCCCCAACATCGTGCAGCCCGCCTCCAGTGGTGTCGCGACAGGCGTGAATGGAGGGACGAATGGAGACGTGTCGTCTTCAGCGATGAGAGTCGCTTCTGCCTTGGTGCCAATGATGGTCGTATGCGTGTTTGGCGCCGTGCAGGTGAGCGCCACAAGCAGGACTGCATACGACCGAGGCACACAGGGCCAACACCCGGCATCATGGTGTGGGGAGCGATCTCCTACACTGGCCGTACACCACTGGTGATCGTCGAGGGGACACTGAATAGTGCACGGTACATCTTAACCGTCATCGAACCCATCGTTCTACCATTCCTAGACCGGCAAGGGAACTTGCTGTTCCAACAGGACAATGTACGTCCGCATGTATCCCGTGCCACCCAACGTGCTCTAGAAGGTGTAAGTCAACTACCCTGGCCAGCAAGATCTCCGGATCTGTCCCTCATTGAGCATGTTTGGGACTGGATGAAGCGTCGTCTCACGCGGTCCGCACGTCCAGCACGAACGCTGGTCCAACTGAGGCGCCAGGTGGAAATGGCATGGCAAGCCGTTCCACAGGACTACATCCAGCATCTCTACGATCGTCTCCATGGGAGAATAGCAGCCTGCATTGCTGCGAAAGGTGGATATACACTGTACTAGTGCCGACATTGTGCATGCTCTGTTGCCTGTGTCTATGTGCCTGTGGTTCTGTCAGTGTGATCATGTGATGTATCTGACCCCAGGAATGTGTCAATAAAATTTTCCCCTTCCTGGGACAATGAATTCACGGTGTTCTTATTTCAATTTCCAGGAGTGTATTACTCCTATAAAAAAATGAATACGACTTTTTTTGTAGGAAATTTGACATAGTTTAGTTTTGTACAGGTAAACATTTTCGCTAGATACAGTGGTTTTCGAGATAACCAAGAAAAAACTAAATAAGTGACATTTATACTCCCACCCACCCTCGCCGATCACAATCCTTAGTACGTTGTTCATGACACTACTGCGACTACACGAATGTTTTCCACCAGGCGATATGTTTTGGTCTTCCTTGACCGAGCTAACACGTGCCGGCAGTTTACTGATGTAAAAGATGATGAAGCGACGTCGATGACAGAGGGTGCATGCGCACTGCTGCTAGACGCCATGCTGGTAATGTGGGAAGAGGACGTAGGTACAGATCGGGACTGGATGTCCGTTGTATGACCACTTGTGGTCACTGAGCTGCTGATGAGAGTCACGTCTCAGTCGAACCTAACCAATAAATCAAGCTGCAGTAGTTTATTTGCTCCGAAACTGAATTGTGCCACCGACCTCCGCAGCAGTGAGAAGTGATAATAATGTATTTCATTATGACCGCCACTAAAAGTTAACACCTTGAAATTGTTAATTGCTCTCAAATTTAGTTCTGTGAAAAATGAAACTAAGGATAGCAATTTTGTTTCTTGTGTTGTCATCTTGGTACTTATTCTGTTCCTGTACGGATTAATTACTCTGGATTATTGCATATAGTAACCATAGCCAAATCGTTTCTTTAATACTAAACAGCTACCATCACTGGCTAAGGTCTACGTTTAAATCATTTGACGTGTGATAATTGCCGCTTTCACCATTTGTTATTCATTTGTTATGGTCAAAACACTAAACTTTGCGAGAAATTTCGATTACTTTTAAAAATTCTTTCTCTGGTAATTACTGTAGTATTATTTAAATTTGTATGAGAATGTGTTCATACGAAACAGTGAATGATTATTTTGTTTATTGTTCTAATGTGTGTGAAATCTTATGGTACTTAACTGCTAAGGTCATCAGTCCCTAAGCTTACACACTACTTAATGTAAATTATCCTGAGGACAAACACACACACACCCATGCCCGAGGGAGGGCTCGAACCTCCGCCGGGACCAGCCGGACAGTCCATGACGGCAGCGCTTTACACCGCTCGGCTGATCCCGCGCGGCATTATTTTGTTTAATGTTCTACAGAGTTACATCTCAGTCTGAGTTGCCTTGAGTAGCATCGCTAAAGGAAGTGTTGCTTTCTGTCCGTAGTGATCATGTAATGTAATTTTAGCTTCGATGTCGTTTGAGACGTACAAAGGGAAGAAACAGCCGGATTTTTTTCGACTTTTGCAAACGAGTTCAGGTCGTCACGGTATCTTTCACTGGGTTCACCTTTTCTGTTCCAAGAAGTGCAAGAAATGGGGAAGTTCTACTGGTAACTCTTCTTAAAAAGTGATTGCCGACTTGAGAATTTGGGAGGAAACAATGAACCGCATGTCCGTAGTTCACAACGCAAAAGAAAAAAAACCTGATTATTTTATTCAACGTTTCATCAACGCGCGTTCCTATCCCACACTGCAACTAAATACTACTTGCCCTTTCAATGGTACTGACAGCAGTAACATGCTTTCATAAATACTGTTTTCAGAAATCTGAATTCGTCTACAATTTACATTTATTACTTTGCGCAGGCGTCCCTTCCGTAAGAGTATCTTTCTGAAGTTAAATATTAAAAGTACTCTCTAGGGGAGGACGACGGTTCAATCCCGCATCCGGCCATCCTGATTTAGGTTTTCCGTGATTTCCCTAAATCGCTCCAGGCAAATGCGGGGATGGTTGCTTTAAAAGGGCACGGCCGTCTTCCTTCCCGCCCTTCCCTAATCCGATGAGACCGATGAACACGCTGTCTGGTCTCCTCCCCCAAACAATCCAATCCAATCCTACTCTCTAGGACAATAAAGTACCCACAAAAGTATGGCTTCAAGAATGGACTCATACAAGCTCGAACTGTTTCTCTGAAACGAATAAGTTTATTACATTTGAATACATTACGGGAAAGGCAGTGATCAATGTCTTACAAATATTTACTATTAAAAACAGTCTTGATCACGATTTATTTATCAAGGTGAATTTTAGCTTGATAAATAAATCGTGATCGAGACTGTTTTTAATAGTAAATACGAATAAGTTTAGATGGTCTGACTGGTATGAGTAATTATTCATATAGTGTAACTTATTTAATGTAGGCTATGCGAGAGGGAGCAGCATTAAACTACATTTATTCACTAATAAGTTCCTATCTTAGTATCTATTAGTTCTGTATTGGTGCGACATTTCTACGGAAGTGTGGATTAGTTTCGAACTGTTGCTCGCTATTTATCCTTTACGTTATGGCTAAATACAGTTCCGAAACACAGTTGCACAACCTACCGCTTACTATATGTCTATAATACTTAGTATTTAATAAATAAAGATATATGTATAAGAACACCTATAAGTACACCTTTGTATCACAAAAAATCTCAGGTTAGAAACGGGAATTAAGCTTGAGACTTACGTTTTAATAATTGCCAAGAGTAACTACCGAACTACGGAGACGCAGGTGCATCGTAAATCCACGGCTGTTAATTACTACGAGAAGAGTAGTAGACGACAGAACATTGCACTTAATCTCTCACAGTCAGAGGACATGCATAGTGGCAGTGGCAGTGTCAGCAGCGACGGAGCTGCAGTTTGACAGGCCACCCACAGCTCGCCCCCTCCGTGCCTCCACCGTCCCCAACCCCCTAACCACACCCCAGCCCTCGCGCCCGGCAATTAGGCGACATTAGCGGACACGGCACCCACTTAGCGTCCCGCACTCTGCTAATCCCATCTTCGCCATCGGGAGTGCTCACTCAACTGCTTCTCACTCCCTGCTCTGCTCTTTGCTTTACTAGGGAAACAATTTGTTTTTCCATTGCTTCTTTATTTCCCCAGTCCTTCTCCATATCTACGTGTATATCTTTATTACTGATCAACTGCGAGGATAGTCATCGAAATGCATGGAATTTATTTACAAACAAACTGTATGTCACTTCCTGGCAGATTAAAACTGTGTGCCCGACCGAGACTCGAACTCGGGACCTTTGCCTTTCGCGGGCAAGTGCTCTACCATCTGAGCTACCGAAGCACGACTCACGCCCGGTACTCACAGCTTTACTTCTGCCAGTTCTGCAAGGTTCGCAGGAGAGCTTCTGTAAAGTTGGGAAGGTAGGAGACGAGATACTCGCTATATCCTTTCTTTCAGGAGTGCTAGTTCTGCAAGGTTCGCAGGAGAGCTTCTGTAAAGTTGGGAAGGTAGGAGACGAGATACTGGCAGAAGTAAAGCTGTGAGTACCGGGCGTGAGTCGTGCTTCGGTAGCTCAGATGGTAGAGCACTTGCCCGCGAAAGGCAAAGGTCCCGAGTTCGAGTCTCGGTCGGGCACACAGTTTTAATCTGCCAGGAAGTTTCATATCAGCGCACACTCCGCTGCAGAGTGAAAATCTCATTCTGGAAACTGTATGTCACTTGAAACTTCCTGCCAGATTAAAATTGTGTGCCGGACCGTGACTCGAATTCGGGACCTCTGTATTTCGCGGGCAACTGCTCTACTGACTGAGCTGCTAAAGGACGACTCACGACCCCTATTCCCAGCTTTACATCCTCCAGTACCTATCTTTTACAGTCCCAAGTTCGAGTGTCGTTCTGGCACACTGTTTTCGTCTGCCAGGAAGGTTCATATCAGCGCACACTCCGCTGCAGAGTGAAAATTTCATTCCCTATGTTACCTATCTTTCATACGTCGGATCTGGTGATAAAGCGAAAACGCTCGTGCATGGAAACCGAAAGCTCACGGAATCGAATCGCGGTCAGACTGTGGAATATTTCAGTCTGTCTTTTAACTAGCCTTGGCCTCTTAATGACGTCAAGATGCTCCAGGATTGGCGTGTGATTCGTATTTGACATTAAACTGTAGATCCTCTTCTCCTGGTGCTATTATCGGAATGCATATTATTATCTTTCAAATCAGGTCTTATCCACGTTTAAGTAATGAAATTCTTAGTGTACCCACAATTAAATTACTTACGACACAAAAATATCAGGGTTTTGCGTCTACAGGTACACGGTAACACTCCTTGACCCAACCTTACAAAAACACGGCAACATTCCTGGATCTGACCTCCAGTGCAGCCAGGAAACTTCTGATTATGGGATGTCTGGAATGGTATGCTCTCAGCTTATTGTCGTGTGAACAATTGAGGAGCTACTTGAAGAAGAAGATGTCGCTCCACTTTCGAAACCTGACACGAAACCACTCCTGTCCAACTCCCAAGATGTCAAGCAAAATCACCACGCGCAACAGCGGCCAGATTCCACTCATTTTTACCAGGTGACGAAGATATCCAATATGCACATTGGATTATTGCGAATTGTACCATGCTAACACAAGATACGTTCCTTCTGCCTCAGGGCACATGAGCAGCTGCGTTGTCTAAGTCTTTTACGACAGATAATCTGAGGCGCTATTTTTGATGATGTCGTTCAATTGTCGTTATATTTTCGAGAACACTTCCACTCTTAATTCTCTCCTGACGATGTTGGCTGCCTGTAACGATACTCTGCGGTAAACGGTATGCGGCGTGCGAAGGGAATTACGCAACATACTAGAGATCAGAAACGGAGTGAGTACGAGTCCCATGTTGCAGGTTGCATACTTCACAAATCAAGGCGCCGCTGTTGCATGAGCCCTAACGGGCTTCTTACGTTCCACCTGCAGTTCCACAGGTATGACGACTCTGAGAATTGTGGCGCTGCAGTCGCTTTAGACCAGTCGACTCTTTTCCTTTTACTGAAGCATGCAGAAGTGTATGGCTAGTCGGTGACATAATGTTAGTACGGAAGATGAGTACACGATCTTGCTGTTGTACGGCAGCGTTGACATGACAAAATGACCGATTTTTGGGACCGTATGGCCCTTAACGAAGCTGTGTTGTGTGAGATTGTGATGGGTGTAAGCCTAAAATCACACAACTGCAAATGTGTTCCATTAGAGGAGGAGGGATGTCTGGAATAAGTTAAATGCTACAGTCCACGCTTCTAACGAAAAACCTACAAATTTCGTCAAGTGCAAACAACCTGGTTCTCTTGTTGTTCATTGTACCTCCACCATAAGAAAACATGCGCTGCTTCAAACGAAAACTAGGCACAGAGCAACGTCACTTTCATATCCGTGTGGCAAAAAATGATATTTCTGTATTCATTTGGTCCCGAAAACTTGGTGTGTAGGGATAATAGCGAGATGTGTAGCTTATAATTCCTTTCTGTAATTTATTTTAGTAATTAATTACTACTTATAAATTGCACTTCACCCTCGTGTCATGTTTTCTGGTACTCCTGTTACAGACTCAGTTATGCCTTGGAAGTGTGTATACATCAACGTAATTCTTAGACATTCTCTGAATAGATATTAAATACTAGTATTACAAAAAATTTACAGCAGTCTTAGTAAAAGTTTTATCTATATGAATGTACCTGTAAACAGAGCTGTTAAGCGATCAGTCATTGTATTGGCGTATAATAATTTTCATGTGCTATGGTTGCTTCTGTCATTTCGGCAGGTCGGACATTTTCTGCACTTGAGAGTGGCAATAAAGTCGGACTCATGATTGCATGAAATAAATGAATAGTAACTTACAGTTTGACGGCGAAAATCTCTTTCAAGACTGCTGCCTACGCACCGCGAATGTCGCGAATCCAAAGTTATACTTCCTAACTCGTGTAATCGCTCTATCGCTCTCTTTTCTGTGTGGGTCGGGGGCACTTGAACCCGACAACTCACTACGGTGACGACTGAGCTGTGCCAGCGGCACACGATCAGAGACGGAGAATTCGCAGATGACCTCACAGGACTCACTGACGAATTTAAAGTATACCGAGCTTATGTCCAATCTCTACAATATGTTGCCTATAGATTTAGTTGGAAACGTCCATTGCCGGCCCCACTGCTAAAGTTACAAAATCAGTTTAAATAAGGGTCGCCACACTTTTTTCGACCCGCACTACCCCCATAATAATAATAATAATAATAATAATAATAATAATACCCGTGGAGGCCCGGGAAAGGAATAGGCCTCCGGTATGTTCTGCCAGTCGTAAAAGGCGACGAAAAGAACAAACCACTAATAGGGCTAACCCCCCTTTTAGTGTGATTAGTTGGTTCAGGACAGAACTAAAGAAGCCTCGGACAAGCGCCGTCATGGTCGGGGACGACGCTTGAACCCTATGCCCGCCCACAATGGTAACGACACTGCTAGCCAACTGGAAAATGATTTAAATCCAAATAGAGGTGTTTTGCAGGATATGCTTCCTGCAACCACCCTAGAAGGAAAACAAAGACAGAGGATGAGATGGTCAGATGAAGTTAATCGACACCTCATGTTCTGTTATTACCAAGCAACAAACCTAGGAACCAACACAACTGGATACAGATCACAAGTATACACAACATTTATTACCAGATACCCAGAATTAAAATTTTTAACAGAACAACGACTAGCTGATCAGATCCGTGTAATAATCAAAAATAACAGGATACCCCAGTCAGAATTAGAAAACATCAAACAAGAAGTACAACAAATACTGGAACAAAATAATGTGCAATCAGAAGAAGAAGAAAATACAGTAATGGACTCAAACATCCCAGAGCAAACAAACAAAGAACAACACGCACCAATTAAACAATCAGAGGAAAACGAAATCTTAAGACAGCCACCAGAACAAGCACAAATAGAACACGAAGTGACACAGATGCTAGATATAGAAGAAAAATTTCAGCTAACATATATAGAATACAAAGACACAAATACAGACATTAGACCATTCTTGCATAGACCACCAAATAACCCACAAGTCGAAACAACAATAAAAACTATCAACACAATCATACACAACAAAATAAATGAAAACACAACTATGGAAGAGTTACAACTACTGGTTTATATAGGAGCACTCACTACACTAAATATACACACTAGACAGAGATCAGAACCAACCAACACACAGAAGAAACCCACAAAACCAGCATGGCAACACAGGCTACAGATCAGAATAGAAAAACTGAGAAAAGACATCGGACAGCTAACACAATTTATAAGAAATGAAATCTCGGAAAAAAAAACGAAAAAGGTTAGGTAAAATCTCACAACAAGAAGCGACAGAGCAATTAGACGAAAAGAAGCAGAAATTACAAGCATTAGCCAAACGACTCAGAAGATACAAAAAAAGTGAAAGTAGAAGGAAACAAAACCAAACATTCAACACAAACCAAAAGAAATTTTACCAGACAATAGATAACACACACATTAAAATAAACAATCCACCAAACATAACAGACATGGAACACTTCTGGAGCAACATATGGTCAAACCCGGTACAACATAACAGGCATGCACGGTGGATACAAACAGAAACAGACACATACAAGATGATACCACAAATGCCTGAAGTGAAAATTTTGCAACATGAAGTCACCCAAGCAATTAATTCTACTCACAATTGGAAAGCCCCTGGAAATGATAAAATAGCAAATTTCTGGTTAAAGAAGTTCACCTCAACACATTCACATCTAACTAAATTATTTAACAGTTACATTGCAGACCCATACACATTCCCTGATACACTTACACATGGAATAACTTATCTGAAACCTAAAGATCAAGCAGACACAGCGAACCCAGCTAAATATCGCCCCATAACATGCCTACCAACAATATACAAAATATTAACTTCAATCATTAAACAGAAATTAATGACACATACAACACAGAACAAAATTATAAATGAAGAACAAAAAGGCTGTTGCAAAGGAGCACGAGGATGTAAAGAGCAACTGATAATAGATGCAGAGGTGACATATCAAGCTAAAACTAAACAAAGGTCGCTACACTACGCATACATTGATTACCAAAAAGCTTTTGATAGTGTACCCCACTCATGGTTACTACAAATATTGGAAATATACAAAATAGATCCTAAATTGATACAGTTCCTAAACATAGTAATGAAAAATTGGAAAACCACACTTAATATCCAAATAAATTCAAATAATATCACATCACAGCCAATACAGATTAAGCGTGGAATATACCAAGGAGACTCATTAAGTCCTTTCTGGTTCTGCCTTGCTCTGAACCCACTATCCAACAAGCTAAATAATACAAATTATGGATACAATATTACTGGAACATACCCACACAAAATCACACATTTGCTATACATGGATGATCTAAAACTACTGGCAGCAACAAATCAACAACTCAACCAATTACTAAAGATAACAGAAGTATTCAGCAATGATATAAGTATGGCTTTTGGAACAGACAAATGTAAGAAAAATAGCATAGTCAAGGGAAAACACACTAAACAAGAAGATTACATATTGGATAACAACAGCGACTGCATAGAAGCGATGGAAAAAACGGATGCCTATAAATATCTAGGATACAGACAAAAAATAGGAATAGATAATACAAATATTAAAGAAGAACTAAAAGAAAAATATAGACAAAGACTAACAAAAATACTGAAAACAGAATTGACAGCAAGAAACAAGACAAAAGCTATAGATACTTATGCCATACCAATATTGACCTACTCATTTGGAGTAGTGAAATGGAGTAACACAGACCTAGAAGCACTCAATACACTTACACGCTCACAATGCCACAAATATAGAATACATCACATACATTCAGCAACAGAAAGATTCACATTAAGCAGAAAGGAAGGAGGAAGGGGATTTATCGATATAAAAAACCTACATTATGGACAGGTAGACAATTTAAGAAAATTCTTTATAGAACGAGCAGAAACTAGCAAAATACACAAAGCAATCACTCATATAAATACATCGGCTACACCACTACAATTTCATAACCACCTCTACAACCCTTTAGACCACATAACATCAACAGATACGAAGAAAGTAAATTGGAAAAAGAAAACACTTCATGGCAAGCACCCGTATCATCTAACACAGCCACACATCGATCAAGACGCATCCAACACATGGCTAAGAAAAGGCAATATATACAGTGAGACAGAAGGATTCATGATTGCAATACAGGATCAAACAATAAACACCAGGTATTACAGCAAGCATATTATTAAAGATCCTAATACCACAACAGATAAATGCAGACTTTGTAAACAGCAAATAGAAACAGTAGATCACATCACAAGCGGATGTACAATACTAGCAAATACAGAATACCCCAGAAGACATGACAATGTCGCAAAAATAATACATCAACAGCTTGCCTTACAACATAAACTTTTAAAACAACAAGTTCCTACATACAAGTATGCACCACAAAATGTACTGGAGAATGATGAATACAAATTATACTGGAACAGAACCATTATAACAGATAAAACAACACCACATAACAAACCCGACATCATACTCACCAATAAAAAGAAGAAATTAACACAACTAATCGAAATATCCATACCCAATACAACAAATATACAAAAGAAAACAGGAGAAAAAATTGAAAAATACATCCAACTGGCTGAGGAAGTCAAAGACATGTGGCATCAGGATAAAGTTGACATCATACCAATTATACTATCAACTACAGGAGTCATACCACACAATATCCACCAATACATCAATGCAATACAGCTACATCCAAACATATATATACAATTACAGAAATCCGTAATTATTGATACATGTTCAATTACCCGAAAGTTCCTAAATGCAATATAACATGTACCGTACAGCAAAAAGGAAGTGACGCTTGATAAAGGTCCGCGTCACTCCATTCTTAACCAGACTTCTAAAAAGTCTGAGAAAGTAAAGAAATAACAATAACAATAATAATAATAATAACAATAATAGGCCGGCCGGTGTGTCCGAGCGGTTCTGGGCGCTTCAGTCTGGAACAGGTTCGAATCCTGCCTCGGGCATGGATGTGTGTGATGTCCTTAGGTTAGTTAGGTTTAAGTAGTTCTAAGTTCTAGGGGACTGATGACCTCAGATGTTAAGTCCCATAGTGCTCAGAGCCATCTGAACCAATAATAATAACAATACATACATACATACCCTGTAACATTCTAGTTACTAGACACATTCTGTGGTCTGCTCACTGGACTGGAATATCTACATCGCTAAACAGTTCACATATCGCCTGCGGCTGACTACTAGCAAAGTCTGCCGATAATCTCCATAAAGGCAAAACGGAAACGCAATTCACTGTCAGGTAGCCAGAAGATAGAAACACCAAGCTTCTAGTTTCCGACTTACCAAGTCCATGGATTTCGTCAAACATCGCTCCGACCTGGACAGTGGCTCCACGTTTTGATCTAAGGCTTCATCATTAAGTCGCAGCTCTCAGCCAGGAAGCGGAAATTAATCAGAATTCCATGGCCATATATGGAAATTAATTTTTCCGTGCTGAAAAAGCAACTTTGTGGGTCATGAAAAATCACTTACCATTGACTCCACAACAATCAACACTTTCAGGTACCATCTCCACCCCACAGGGCATACGAATTGCCTCCTGCACCTAAGGGGGAGTTGGCCAACTCCTTGATTTCGCGAGCTCCAAATTGCGGCACAAAATTTTTCTAATATTCTGCCTTTCCGTCAGGAAATTTTCGTTGGTTATTCGCTGCTCCTGCTAACTGGATTGCTCCGTAAAGTGCTGTTTCCTGCATCAAACTTTCACAACTTTATTTCCAACGCGTACTGGAAAACATCCGCTGTCATGGGAAAGTTAGTAGTAATTAAGCCAGCACAGAAGAACCCGAGCACAGTCCATCTGGAAGGCATGATAGCTGGAGAAATCTTCACAAGCCAAGGTCGCTAAAGTATTTTAGTGGATGTGCGGTTTCGACAGAGCTTTCGGAAATACATTTGTCTCGGTAGCATATTTAAGTGATTAACATTAGAAGATCACATGTTAATGTACGTTTGAGATAAGCCACTGAAAATATGAAATGCTGGTAAAATAGTAACCAGTGTAAGCCCCAGAATGTTGTATACAAGCATGCAAACGTGAATGCATTGTGTTGCACAGGTGCCGGATATCAGCTTGTATGATGGAGTCCCATGCCCGTGGCATTTGATCGGCCAATAAAGGGTTGGTGGACGACGCTGGAGTTATCGTCCGATGACATCCCATATGTGCTCGATTAGAGACGGATCTGGTGATCCAGCAGGCCAAGGAAACATGTCGACACTACGTAGAATATGTTGGGTTACAACATGGTAGTGTGCAACGTCGTCCTGTGGAATGCTGTTAGCGAATGACAACTCAACACGCCGAATCAGAAAACTTTCAAATTTGCAGTCACCGTGCGTTGGATAACCACGAGAGTGCTCTTGTGGACATACGAAATCTCACCCCAAACCATAACTCCAGGTGTAGGTCCAGTGTATCTAGCACACAGACAGGTTTGTTATAGGACCTTAAATAGCCTTTTTCTAACCAACACACGACCGTCAAATGTTCAAATTCCTGAGGGACCAAACTGCTGAGGTCATCGGTCCCTAGACTTACACACTACTTAAACTAACCTATGCTAAGAACAACACACACATCCATGCCCGAGAGAGGACTCGACCCCCCGGCGGGAGGGGCCCCGCAATCTGTGACATGGCGCCTCAAACAGCAAGGTCACTCAGTGCGGCACTGAGGCGGCCCCAGATTTCATCAGAAAACACAACAGACCTCCTCCATGCCTTCCAATGAGCTCTTGCTTGACACCACTGAAGTCGCAAATGGCGGTGGCTTGGCTTCAGTGGAATGCACGATACAGGGCATCCTGGGGCGGAGCAGTCCTCGAAGTAACCGATCTCTGACAGTTCGTTGTGTCACTGTGGTGCCAATCGCTGCTCAAATTGCTGCCGCAGTTGCAGTACGATGTGACAGAACCATACGCCAAACATGACGATCTTCCCTATCGGTAGCGCCAAGTGACCTTCCGGCGCCTTTTCTTCTTGCGACCGTATATTCACGTGACCACCATTGCCATCAGTCATGTACAGTGACTACATTCCTGCTACATCCTTCTGCAATGTCGCAGACGAACCTCGTCAAAACTCACTAAAGTACTGATAATGGTGTCTTTGTCGCCTTAGAGGCATTCTTGACAAACATGAACTCACGACGTCCAATCTCCAAACTAACTAACGCTCACGACCGTTACAGAGTGTATTTAAAGCAAACCTGATTTATATCTTCATAGTGGTGCTACTAGTGCCACTCTTACGCGACTGGCGCGAAACTGGACAAGACGCCATGTCTCAAATGTAGGAACACGTCTACCAACTTTAGTTTATGTCTCAAAACCCCTCGGTAGTGCGATTTTTTTATGTCAGTTAATATTGTGATGCTTACTGAGTTGCCCATTCTGTCTATCCATTTGATCGGCTATTATCGTTGGTGGCTTATCTGTTACCCTTGATGTTAAGCGATTTGCTAGCATTCTTCAATTATTTAAGTTATATGTGGTTTAATGTAAATGGTTCCTCTTAAACTCACACTGCCTACTGCTTTGCTTGGCCATTGTGCAGTGAAGTTCACGATGTAGCTATTAATGAATTTCTTGTAAATTAACGAATTTCAGGCTTAACGTTCACTAATTGTAGATCTTGTTTCATGGGTGCCAGTTGTTAATTCCATCAAACTTCCTTGTCTGCGAAATTTTAATACTTTAAAATTTGTTACAGTTTTGTGATTGTGTCTTAAGCCATTTGCAAAATTGCACTGTTGCACAAGTGCACAGTT
Organism: Schistocerca nitens; assembly: GCF_023898315.1. Classification (NCBI taxonomy): domain Eukaryota; kingdom Metazoa; phylum Arthropoda; class Insecta; order Orthoptera; family Acrididae; genus Schistocerca; species Schistocerca nitens. The sequence continues at coordinate 605,511,651 of NC_064614.1, read as the reverse complement.
GAATAGTCTGCACTTGTAACTCTTTGTCAACAATGTGTACTACAATTGCTTAATGCTTTAAATTATGTAGGCTTTTCCGTGGAACACGTTTGTCAGTGGGCCTTTCAGCTGTTTGTGGAGCTGCTAAGAATAATAGTTTGAACGATCTCACCTATATCTATTTGTTAGTCGCTTCCAGTACGGCTGTCTAATACTTTACATTATTTCGGGCATCTTCTTGGAAGAAATTTATCAATGGGCCTTAAGCTGTTTGTGCAACTGATAAATTTTTTAACTGATCTTCTTTTGATCATATTATTCTGAAGCAAGTGTTGGTTTTAACTGCGAATGTTAGCATTATAAAAGATTCAGTTAATTTCGTTAATAGTTGGATGTTCTGAGAAACTTTATTTGGTGGCCCCAGTACCCTTCCATTCTCCAAACAGCTTCCTACAGCTTGAAAGATGAGGAAAAGAGAATGATGTCAGGAATCGACATGAAAAATCTAGCTATTTGCAGAATCATACCACATACTTTACATAGTTAGTATCCATAAGGAACCAAAATCATAGTGAGATAAACTAATCGCTCAAGATCTTTTGTTCCGGATTCTTAGTACACATTTAATTTCATTCCTACCCAGTAAGCAACTGTACAAGTATATGTTGGACTATCTAAGACCTTTCGGTTAATGACTTGAGAGTACTCTAAAGAGGCAATCTAAAGACTGAAATTTAGTTATGAGTATGGGAGAAGGATATACAAGGTGACCCAGAAATATTGCGACAATCTTTGAGGGACTGTAGAGGGTGTATTGAGCAACGCTACAGAGTGTCGAAGTTACAGAACCAGCGCCTGCCACCAGGCCACCCTTCGGCAGCAAACGTGGCTTTGTTGACTTTGTAAGCTGACGGACCGTAGGCGGAAAGTCTCGCGATGTTGTTTGTTATTCAGGAATCGCTACTGATTGCCATGATCGCCGCTGGAGAAGATGGAGCCAGTTGCTTTATAGAAAGGCCTTGTTTCCTGTGAATGCTATGCTCTGTTGCTCCGGTGGATGACTGCTTCGGACACAGGTTTCCATCCGCAGGCGAAAGCAACTGTCAGTCGCGATCACTGAATAACAAACAACACTGCGAGAGGTTGCGCCTACGGTCCATAAGCGCACGAAATCTCGTTTGCTGCCGAAGAGGTGGCCTAGTGGCACCTGCCAATGCCTATAACTTTGAAGTCCTGTGGCGTTTCCGGACACGGATTCCTGTCCTCGATTTGTTCCTTGAGACACTTTCTACAGCCCTTCGAAGTTTATCCCAACATTTCTGGGACACACTGCATATAAACGAATCGCTCCTCGTAACATGTATATTTTCTGAACAGAATGTCAGAGAAGCTACAACTGGTGAAATCTGACCAGAGACTGTGGTGTTGACTGATAGGCTATAATTCGTCTTCCCAAAGCATTACAGAAATGAATAGGTTACCAGAACATCATTGACAGGTCACGTGGTGCATAGCATCAAGAGCGAGTCATACACCGTGAAGCTCGCTGCAAAGGCTAAGTCTGTTTGAAGTGCGTCTCACACACACACTTAAGCGCTTGTTAATAGACACGTTGTCTAAAGGAAACGGTGCGTGAAATATTTTCGAAGAGCGGTGCTCCATCGCTGTGAGATATTTTATGAAAGTCATGATGCAAAAACATTGACAGCTCCTAAGTGAATCACTTTATTGTACTTCTAGTTTCCACCTATGGGACCATCACCAGGTCAAAAAACATATAGACGTCAGCTTCGAGTGAAAGGCAGAAATGGTCAGTGTCCTTGAATGAAGCAGCACAATCTCAAATCGTTTTAGGTACCGGACGCTGGATGATGCTGAAGATAAGCTCAGCCAAATTTTTTACAAGGGACCTAACGGTGTTTAGAAATGATCTGTTAAATATCACTGATGTTGGAGTGATTCTTCGTGTTAGAAGCAGTTTATCTTGTAGTGAGATTGAAGTAGATAGTTCTTGCGTGTTAGTGTGTGTAGATAACACACTTGAAACACTTAACAACCTCACTAACTCCTTCCATTTACCGACCCCCCCCCCCCCCCCCGACTCGCATGATATAGTTTCTGAGGAATTCAAATAAAACTTGAGTCTCATTTCAAGTAAGTATCCCACTCATACAGTTACAGCTGGTGGTGACTTCAGTCTACCATCAATATGTTGGCAAAATTACATGTTTAAAGTCGTTTTTAGGCATAGTTCCCACAGTAAACAGTAAAACTCAGTCTCGAAATCTAGAAGAGAACCCGAAGAGATTCTGGTCGTATATAATTTACACCAGCGGCAAGACACAGTCAAATTGTTCAAATGGCTCTGAGCACTATGGGACTTAACATCTGAGGTCATCAGTCCTCTAGAACTTAGAACTACTTAAATCTAACCAACCTAAGGACATCACACACATCCATTCCCGAGGCAGGATTCGAACCTGCGACCCTAGCGTCTAAAGGTGCTCGGCCACAGCTGCTGGCTCAAGACTCAATTAATGCCTTCACTAATCAGTAGAAATGTTACCGATGACAGTGCCACTAAAGCGGGGTTAGTAAACAGAGTTTTCCAAAATTCCTTCACCAGAGAATACGAAATCACGGAATTCTAATCAACAAAGCTGCCAACATGAGGAACTTAGATGTAGATATCCTCGGTGTAACGAATCAGCTTAAATCTGTTAATAAAGTAAACAATCCCGTCGGAGGACCATCCGCGAATGAGTATTCTACCAGAGTAGAAAATACCGCTACAGTTGTGAGGTTCTTTGACTTAGGACACGACCGTTTTCAGGCTCTTATACGCCCATCTTCAGGTGTCGCAACTTGGTGCTGTGACTCCGAGTGCCACGACGGACGAGTACCAGACGCAGTGTGCTACTAGCGATCGTTTCCTTGCTTCCCTGTGAACGAAAGCACTGTCAGCAAAGAACACTGTTGCCTTGCTTACCTTATGTGATAAATCATTTGTGAACACTGAGAACTGCGCGCGCTTGGGGGACGCACTCCTGGACTGCCAGTTGGTCTCTCGGTCACACTCGATGTTACGTTCGTTTCGATGAACATTGTCGATCAAATATAAAGTTCTTGTTTCTATTTCTCAAAAATGTATCGAGTCAGTATCATATTTGTGAAGATATATGATTGTGGCTTGATGTATCTACTTACTGGAATCTAAATCTGCCTGTTGATATGGTCCACTGTTCGGAAGGTATCACATATGAATAAAGCAAACTATATTTTACTCAAAGGGTTCTCTGATGTCATATTGATCCTTCGAGGAAACTTCTGTCCTCCGTAGATACTGCCTTATAATGATATGGGCCCTTATTATTTTTTTTTTTTTAAATTTGAGTGACCTGTGCTGTTTTCCAGTCGTGTGGTCCTACACACTGCACTAGAGTAAGGCGATAAACATGAATTATTAAACGGCTAATGCTGTAGTGCATCTTGCAGAAATTCCATCAGCACATGATGCCTTGACCGCTTTGAGTAGATTTAACTGTTTTTCAGTGGTGCAGATGCTTATCTATCATAGATGAGAGTATACAACGGAAGGAATTATACTTCGGTGGTGTCCTCATGAATGAATACATTTTTTAAAGCGGGATTGATATTGTTGTCGTCTGGTGTTTTCAGTTTTACCACCGGATACATCCAGGAGAGATTGACTAGAAGGTTTGGATCGGTTAATTGATTATATATCTTACTAAATTTTCCATTATTTTGAGATCCACCTTTCCATCTTTCTTTGGTATCTGGCTGTGAAAATTACTGTAGGTTTCACGTAGAGCTTTCCTAATTGGTTCAAATGTCGTTAAATTTTCTGGATTTGTCTTGTTTCTCCATTGTAGCGAGAATGTAACATCTGTTTTAGCAACATTCTTCAAATGGCACCGTGTTTTGAGGGTGAGTCTTTGGAGTCTTTTACTACTTTATCTGGAACATATTTGCCTTTCTAGACCGCAGTTTTTGATGTCTCTAATCTTTAACTACTGTTGTTCTGCGTTTGTCACATTTGAACTAAATGTATTCAGTTCGTATTTTGTACCGTTTGTTAGAGCCTTCGTCAGTTCGACCAAACACATAATCCTGGTTTCTTGATGATGGTCACTATTTTGCCTCTGATTTGTGACACTTTTTGTGGCTAGATCATTTAAGGTATTTTCTGCACGTGTGGGCTGTCAGATAAGTTGTTCGAGACAGCTGCATGACAATCTGTGCAACATTACTTCGCAAAACTATTCCTCCTTACCGCCGATAACACGTCTCTAGTTTGTCTACTCCATAGTGGACAAGTTAAATACACACCCTATTAAATCTGTATGCTCAGATTATTTCCATGTAGTCTTTGAATAACTCTACGACTGACGTATTTGAATTTCACTAGAGTTAATGTTTCTGCTTCTACTTTCCTAGTCTCTGAGTCCACGTACGTTACACTAACGAGTCAGTGTTTTCATGCATTATGGCATGGGTAACACAATTCGCTGTCATCTTCACCTGCAATATAGATATTATAGTTAACAATATTATGAAGGTCCTCGGCGTTGCTTAGTATCGGCAGTGCTGAGTTGGTAAGACCCATTTAGCAGTTGTATCTCGTCTCCAGTTTTATACGTTAATTTTTTTGCCATATCGGGCAGATTAGAGGTACTATCTCAGGTCAGAAAAACATGCAATTCTATACTTTACATTCGATGGAAATAATTGAGAGAAATCATATTATCCTCACACGAAAAAACGTGTTGAAGTTTTCCGTCTCGGCTGTTTTTCACAGGTATTCAGTTTATTGAACCATGCACGATTCGCCAATTTCGGCCTTACAGGACATTTTCAAGTGCAGTAGGTGTCGATGCGTTGCACAGTTATCCTGTTAACAAACAGTGGTGAAGTCGGTCTGAATGCGTGCACATATGGTGCAAGCGCCAGACTTCGAAATGTCGTTTGACAAATATACAGCTGTGGTTCCGCACATGAAGAAAATTATCTTCATACTGTTTTCCTGCTAAGTGGCACTATTAGTCTAGTGCGATATTTCACTACGAGAACGAACACAAATGCTATTTGTCAGTTACTTATGAACAGTTGGCTCACTTAGACTTGGCTGTTCCCCATTTTTCTGCAGCGACATAAAACAACATGTTGCCTGACTGAAACAGTGGTAACATAGCACTCTGCAAGGTCCTAGACATCTGTGGGTATTGTAATGCAAAAACTCTTCAGATACGATTACCTGCGCTACTAACGCACGTCTCTGTTACATTGCAATATGTGTCTCCACTAGTTAACATTAAATATTTTCTTAATAGTAACTGAAGTGATGTTTTACATATTCCTGAAAATATCAATAGCTGTGCCAACACAGGATGGAACATACATAAAACTGTTGCAGCGCCATGCACTGAAAGAATCAACACTGTCAGTAACCTCCAATTCATGAAACATGACAGCCAGGTCCCACATTTAACTCAGGAAACCGATGCACGAATGAAGATAAGGTCTGGTAAGCCACCACCACACGAAGAGGTATATCCAACACTTAAGATGGAATCTAAAGCTCTTCGATGAAACTGTATCTGCGAAGGGGATGGTGAAATATCTAGGTGTAACCTTAGGTGAGAAACTAACGTGGACCCCTCACATAAAGAGTATCTGCTCCAAGGCAAAAAGTACTCTAGTGAGTACCAGAAGGTCTTGTGGTAAAAACTTGTGCCTAAGCCCCTGAACTATGCACTGGATATACACCACAGTGGTTACACCTAGGCTTTCCTATGGGGCCGTGTAGTGGAAGAAGGTAGAACAGCGGGTTGCTAAGGTGTAGAGTGTAGCCTGATTAGCCATAGCAGGCGGAATTAGTAGCACAGCAACCGCTGGGATGCAAGCCGTGCTGGACATGTCTACACTATACCTTTGGGTCAATATGGAGGCAGCAGCTGGGGCATACAGATTTAAAACTGGCAAAAACTGGATCTCATCGGGTTATCCAGAATCACACACTAACGTACTGACAATGAGTGAGGTAAACATAGGAATGGCTGGAGAAATGCCTGCCGACTATATAACAACTCCCTACTGCTTCAGCAAGCCTTATAATATAATAATTGGAAGCAGGGAGCAGTGGGATTAAACAGTTCGACACTGTATGAGGGACATTGTTTGGGTCACCGATGGGTCGAAATTAGGCCAAGGCCCTGGGGCAGGGGTGTACGGGATTTAGCCAAGACTGGAGGGTATCATCTCTCTAGAAAAACTGGCCGCTGTATCCCAAGCTGAAATTACTGCAATCAGGGCTTCTGAGGAGGAGAATATGCGTAAGTGCTGCAATTACCGTAGCATCTACATCTGTTCAGCCAGGCAGCCCTGAAAGCAGTGGCAGCTCCTGCAACAAGATCTAAGATTGTTGCAGAATGCCACACGGCACTGGTGGAGCTAGAGGGGACCAATAGGTTAAACCTACTGTGGGTCCCTGGCCATCAGGGGTCTGTGGCAATGAACAAGCCGACAGATGGGCCAGGATTGGGGCAACGACTCCATTTATTGGACCGCAACCTGTCCTGACAATCACCAAGGCTATGATAAAACTAGAGCTACGGATCTGGTTTAGGAAACAGCACACAGAATATAGGGCCAAGATCCATAAACAAAAACATCTTAAGGTAATGATTTTCAAGCCATGTTTCAAAAGAAGCTGTGTAATCCTGGGATTGAACAGGAAAGAGAACAGACTCATCACTGGACTGATGGCCGGACATGGGTATAACGGAAGAAGACCCTAAATGTAGGAACTGTGATGAGGGCGAAGAAACTGCATCACACATAATCTTCGAGTGCATGGCATTGGAGAGCAAAAGATACAGAATCTTCGGGACAACTAGACCTGAAGAAATTGTGTCTAACAAAAAACTGGTAAAGGGACTCCTAGCACTACTTAACGGCAATGGTTGGCTTTACTAGATATACAGGGAGCGATACCGCACAATGAACTCGGTTTCGGTGCGGGCAGTGGCGGGTCAGACCTAAGCTGTTTTAGCTTCCCTGTCAAAACGAAATCAGATCAAATCAAGCCACCACCACAAGTGCAGCCTGTGCTTACAAAATCGTAATTGAAACCATGGACCTAACAATAGATATTAATGATCTCAGCCTAGGAGTCGTGTAACTATCCTAGTTAACTGTTCACAATGCTGGGATATTCTACCGAAATGGTTAGACTGGAACGAGCACGTAAAACTTATCGTGGGGAAGGGAGATACCAGTTTGAGACTCTAATGAGGAAACATCACGAAGTGCAGTCCACGCGCAAAGGAGCTAGCTTAATAAACATCATTCGATCGATAACTGGGTGTTGTTGATAAGCGTGAAACTGTCATCAGACAGAACTGTTAAGTGAAACAAAGAAGCAACAATGAAGAAGAGCACGACTCATCACGCACCGTGGTGAGACATCACAGAGATGGTCATTGAGCTCCAGTGGCACACAACACAAGAAAGGCGTTGTGCATCACTTTGTGGCTAACAATTAAAATTTTGGGAGTCTATTTTCCAAGAAAATAAAACATATATATTGCTCCCACCTATGTGTTCCTTGTGAAAAGCCCATAAAGGCAAAATTAGAAGGATTCGAGCTCTTACTAAGACCTTCCGGGAGCAATTTGAGAATGAATTTTTCACTCTGCAGCGTAGTGTGCGCTTATATGAAATTATTGGTAGATGCAAACTGTGTGCCGGACAGGGACTCGAACACAGGAATTGAAGTGAGTTACTGGTGGAAATAAAGCTGTGAGGACGGGTCGTGAGTCGTGCCTGGGTAGCTCAGACTGCAGAACAATTGCCCAGAAAAGGCAAAGGTCAGGGTTTCGAGTTCCGATGAGGCACACGGGATTAATCTGCCAGGGAGTTTAACATCAGCGCACACTCTCCTGCGTAGTGAGCCTTTCATTCCGGAAACATCCCTAGGCTTTGGCTAACGCAAGTCTTAGCAGATCCTTTCTTCCGGGTGTGCTCAAAATTGTGGTTACGAAGGTCATGGGGTGCCTCCTATAGTCGTGTCGGACTTCCTATTGCCCAAAGTAGCGCAGCAACGCGAGGATTCAGCAAGTCGTTGGACGTCCCCTGCAGAAATATTGATGTATGCTGCCTCTATATCCGCACATAATTGCGAAAGTATTGAGGGTGCAGAATTTTGTGCACGAAGTGATGTTATTCATGTCGGGCCATCTGGTTGGCGAAATCATTCGCTCGAATTGTCCAGAATGTTTCTAAAACCAATCGTGAACAGTTTTGGTCTACTGACATGCCACATTGTCATCCACAAAAATTGCATCGTTTTTTGGAAACATGAAGCTCATGAATGGCTGCAAATGGTTTCAAAGCAGCCAAACACAACCACATCCAGTCGGTGATCGGTTGAGTTGCACCAGAGAATCCAGTCCATTCCATGTAACCACAGTCCAATCCATGACGGAGCCACCACCTGCTTGCACAGTGTCTTGTTAACTTGGGTCCATGGCTTCATGGGGCCTGCGCCACACTCGAACCCTAACAGTTCTTACTAACTGAAATCGGGACTCATGTGACCAGGCCACGGTTTTCCAGTCGTCTGGTCAAGGGCTCTGGAGGGGCGCTGCAGGCAATGTGATGCATTTACCAAAGGCACTGGCGTCGTCGGATGCCATAGCCGATTAACGCTAAATTTCGCCGCGTGTTGTAACGGATACGTCCGTCGTATGTCCCGCATTGAATTATACTGTTATTTCACGCATTGTTGCTGGTCCGTTAGTACTGATAACTCCGTGCAAACGCTGCTGCTGTCTGTCGTTAAGAGACGGCCGTTGGGAACTGCGATGTCCTTGGTCAGATGTAATGCTTTCGGCACACTCTTGGTGCTGTATTTCTGAATATTGAACTCCCTAACGATTCTCGAAATGGAATGGTCCATGTTTATAGCTCCAACTGCCATCCTGTTTGAATGGAATGTCGTGTTGCTAGGGCCTCCCGTCAGGTAGAACGGTCGCGTGGTGCAAGTCTTTTGAGTTGACACCACGGCGACTTGCTCGTCGATAAGGATTGAGATGATGATGACGAAGACAACACAACACCCAGTCCCTGAGTGGAGGAAATCTCCGACCCAGCCGGGAATCTAACCCAGGTCCCTTCGCATGTCATTTTGCCACGCTGATCACTCAGCTATCGAGGCGGACTCAACTCCTGTTAATTTCGGTGGTGAGGCCATAACCATGCCGAAAACCTCTTCACATGAGTCACCTGAGTACAAAAGACAACTCCCCCAATTTCCTGCCCTCGTGTACTTCGTATACGCTATCCCATGACTGTTGCCATCTCAGTGTAAGTTTCACATATGATCTGGTGTGAAGTTAGGGAGGTGGGAGATGAGGGACTGGCGGAAGTAAAGCTGTGAGGAGGGGTTGTGAGTTGTTCTTGGCTAGCTCAGTCGGTAGAAGAATTGCCCATGAAAGACAAAGGTTCCTGGTTCGAGTCCCGGTCTGACACAAGGCTTTATTCTACCAGGAAGTCTAAACAAAATTTGAATAGCGATTCTCCCCGCTCATCATTTGCGACTGGGATAGGAAAGGTGGGAATTTGCCAATGCTAAAGGAAGTAACCCGAGCCATACGCTAGATGGTGGCTTCCAGAGTGCACATGTAGATGTAAATGTAGAAACTATGGCAAAAGTGAGTCAGTTGGTGTGTTACACTATTCGACATAATGAGGTGACAAGGTGCCGATTAGTAACAGTGTCGTTCCTATTTTTAGTCGTAATCACGCTGCATGTAACTAACTGGTATGGGGACGTGACTTGTGAAGCTGACAGTCTGTAATAATTGTAACTCTAATATACTCGACTGCAACAGAGAAAGACGCGTTGGACGAGAACGTATTTTGCTGGAAGCAGCTAAAGCTTCTACGACGCAAACGGAATACCTTGCGCTGAAGAACTGCAGAGAGCTGTCGCAAGATATTAAGACTGCAACCGTCGACGTGTAGCATACGAAAGGCGAGGGATCAGCCGGAAAGTTTTCATTTCCAACCCCCCCCCCCCGCCCCCCCCCGCCCCCCCCCCCCCGCCCCCTCCGGCAAGGGAGACGTCGTGCCGAGCTAAGCGAAGCAGAAGGCACTTGGCGCGGGCGCGCGGCACGCCGGGAGATTTTCATTAGGAGCGCGCGCGTCGTCGCGGGCCGTGGCTGGCGGCGTGTCGCGGGTCTCAGCTGAGCTGGGGACGGCTCATTGTGGGCCGCGCTCACTGCCAGCCGCGCGGTAATTAAAAGCCGTGCTGCGCGCGCGCCCCGCTGTTGCCCGATCATAATAGCGGCTGCCGGCGCCGGCTCCGCCCCGTCATTGTGCCTGGCCGCTGGGTCGCGAACTTTTTCTGATTATCACACTGCTGCTAAAGGAGGCCACGGGGTGCAGCTGAGCGCGCCCTGTCGAACCACCGGGGAGCAAGGTTCGGAGAAGTACTCGACTCTGTGTACGGTGTTATTCCTGCGATCCGTCGTTCTAGTCCGCTTTCCGACTCCTAGCAGTCCTCGGATGCTTCAAAATGAAAACAAAGAGTCTTGAGAGCAAGAAACCTATATTCTCGTGCCTACTGGTTTCGATCAGTTACTGACCGTCTTTAGACGTCATACCATGTAGATAGGCGGTGGCGGTGAACGGGGTAGGCGTTACGATCTCAACGAACGTCAATTGCTCGTGGAGCTTGTAACACCTACTCCGTTCACCACGACCGCCTACCAACATGGTATGAGGTCTGAAGACGGTTAGTAACTGACCGAAACCGGTAACCACAAAAATAAAGGTTTCTTGCAGTCAAGATAGTTTATGTTCGTTTTAAAGTGCTAAGAAAAAAACGCTGTTTTCTACGCGAAATGTTCTAAAAGATTACTGAGTCCTTGGATACGTGTAAGACTAGTGGTGCGCTACTCAGTTGCTGCAAGAAATACAACACTAACTGTACTGCGTGTAGACTGTACTTACCAGGCACCGTCAGAAGATCGTAGCGATATTTGCGTCTAGTAATACCTCAAATTAGCTAGATTCGAAGTATGCGTAAATTATAGGTCCCCTCTCCCCTTCCTCGTGACTCCTTCTCCCTTAAATGCTTGAAGAAACTCGAGGGACCGTGTCTAGTAAATAGGTTTGTAAAAATACTGTATGGTATCATAAGTAAGCACAGAGTATAGTGCCGGCTGAGGTGTCAGAGCGGATCTACGCGCTTCAGTCTGGAACCGCGTGACCGCTACGGTCGCAAGTTCTAATCCTGCCTCGGGCATGGATGTGTGTGATGTCCTTAGGTTAGTTAGGTTTAAGTACAGTAGAGCGTCGATTATCCGAAGTAATTGGGGAACTTGGGTGTTCGGAAAACTGGTTTGTTCGGGTAATCGAACTGTACATGTTTACTTGCCAGCAGCACACAAGTGGTCGTAACAGAGAACAGAAGGTGACTGTTTGCACCTTGAGAAGCTCTTCTTGGGGGCGCACAATCCTTCAAACTGCGCGGAGCGGCACGCCTCAACTCTAAGCTGGCGCAGCTGTTGCTATGAACAGCTTTGATACTGCCACTACTTCTACTGCCAGTTCCAAGCCGACAGAAGTGTGCTGATTGTTGAAACACAGCGACTGGCAGCTTGGCCGGTTAGCAGCGCCTTGTGGAGGCCCCATTACAAGCAATGTTCCAACAGTGGTGGCCCAGTGCGGCGACTACTGTGCGAAACTTGGTTTGGGAGTGAGGGGGATGATGGACGGTAGGGTGAGAGAGTAACAGGTGCGAGCGAGCACACAGTTCGGTTAAGCGGTCGTTCGGTTGACCGACGTTCGGATAATCGACGCTCTTCTGTAGTTCTAAGTTCTAAGGGACTGATGTCCTCAGAAGTTAAGTCCCATAGTGCTCAGAGCCACAGAATATAGTAATTTTCCTCGTAGCCGCGGTCAGTTAAATCATAACCGAGTTATCTGTATGTGACCATATTGCGATCGCGTTCTTTCCATATGCGATCAGTGTCTTACTAGATTCCCCTAGAAACTGGAAGCGCAGAACTGTGAGTGAGAACGTACACTGAAGAGCCAAAGAAACTGGTACAGGCATGCATATTCAAATACAGAGATACGTACACAGACAGACTATGGCGCTGCGGTCGGCAACACTTATATAAGATAACAAGTGTCTGGCGCAGTAGTTATATCGGTGACTGCTGCTACAATGGGAGGTTGTCAAGATTTAAGTGAGTTTGAACGTGGTGTTATATTCGGTGCACGAGCGATGGGACGCAATATCTCCAAGTTAGCGATGAAGTGGGGATTTTCCTGTACGAGCATTTCACGAGTGTGCCGTGAATATCAGGAATCCGATAAACATCAAATCTCAGACATCGCTGCAGCTAGAAAAATATCCTGCAAGAACGGAAGCAACGACGACTGAAGAGAATCGTTCAATTTGATAGAAGTGCAATCATTCCGCAAATTGCTGCTGATTTCAGTGCTGGGCCATCAGCAAGCGTCGGCGTGCGAACCATTCAACGAAACGTCATCAATATGGACTTTCGGAGCCGAGGGCCCATTCGTGTACCCCTGATGACCGCAAGACACAAAGCTATACGCCTTACCTGGGCCCATCAACACCGACGTTGGACTGTTGATGACTGGCGCCGTGTTGCCTGATCGGACGTTTCAAATTGTATCGAGCGGATGGATGTGTACGGGTATGGAGACAACCACATGAATCCATGAACCCTGCTTGTCAGCAGGGGACTGTTGTAGCTGGTGGAGGCTCTGCAATGGTGTGTGTGTGTGAGGGGGGGGGGTGTAGTTGGATAGTTGGAGTGATATGTGACCCCTGTCACGTGTAGATACAACTCTGGCAAATGACACTTACGAAAGCAACCTGTCCATACATTCATGTCCATTGTGCATTCCGACGGACATAGGCAATTCCAGCAGGTCAATGCGACACCCCACAAGTCCAGAATTGCTACAGCATGGCTCCAGGAACATTCGTCCGAGTTTACACACTTCCGCTGGCCACCAAACTCCCCAGATATGAACATTATTGAGCATATCTGTGACGCCTTGCAACGTGCCGTTCCGTGTTGCTGCACTCCTGCGTGCTCGCGGGGGTCCAACACTACATTAGGGAGGTGTATCAGTTGGCTCTTCAGTGTACATAAGTCCGTTCAATGGTTGAAGGAACGCGAGGGACCATGCCTAATAAATAGAGTTGTAAAAATACCGTAGACTATCATAAGTAAGCATAAAGTACAGTAGGTTTCCTAGCAGCCGAGAAGACCTTAACCGTGTTACCTGTATGTTAGGTGTGTTGCATACCTGTCGGCCGTTACCTTATTGCGATCGTTTGTTTTCGTACGTGATCAGTGTCTTAATAGATTCCTCTAGAACCCAGAAACGCTGAATGCCTGGAAGGGGAGTTAGGACATACAAAGAGCCACGTAACATATGGAACAGTTTCGTTCTACATAGTCATCCTTCTGTCCATTTCTTAAAAATAAAAAGTATTTATAGTAGTATTAAAACTTTCTATGTTTAATTCAGGTTTTATTCGAAAATCGATGGTTTGTAACGTGAAACAGTTGGATTTTGTAGTAGAAATAAAAGGAAAATACAGTTTTATCATATAGCACTAGAAAACGCAATTTCGGCAAAAAATTTGTGTTATTCCTAAATAACTCTTGCATTTATCAATACCGAGCGAGGTGGCGCAGTGGTTAGCACACTGGACTCGCATTCGGGAGGACGACGGTTCAATCCCGTCTCCGGCCATCCTGATTTAGGTTTTCCGTGATTTCCCTAAATCATTTCAGGCAAATGCCGGGATGGTTCCTTTGAAAGGGCACGGCCGATTTCCTTCCCAATCCTTCCCTAACCCGAGCTTGCGCTCCGTCTCTAATGACCTCGTTGTCGACGGGACGTTAAACACTAACCACCACCACCACCATTTATCAATAATAAAAGAAAGAAACTCTTGCATTTGATCATGGTGAAGAACGTTCCACTGAATTCAAAATAACAAAAATAATTATATTGATTTCTTTGTGTAAACTGCACTTGCATCAATAGTAATTGTTTTGGTTTTATAAAATCACAGAAGCTATGCGATTTCCTAATTTTTATTACTTATAAAATGCAATCTATATTTTGTAAGGCTATAACCGTGTGCAAACAAACAAACAAGAATCAAAGAATTCATCGGCTCCCAGCTTCTCTCTCACACATCCATTAATAAAATAAGGAATATACTACAAGCAATATGTTATTGGTTTAAACAGTTTGTCCCTTCCTTTTTCGCTTCTTTCTAAAGTCTCCACATTCCTGAGCTTTTTTCTAAAATCTGAACTCAGATATTGTAACAAAGATTTTATTATACTTTGGTCAATAGTTGGAATGTAGTCTATATGTCTGTCAACCATCTCTTCGTGCACCATGTTTTCTATATTCTTTTTCCTGTAATGCTCATGGCTCATTTTTCAGACACGAAGCCTTTCGTGTTACAGTTTTATAAGCTTTTCGGTGTGGTCAGTGGTCCACTCCTTCTCCAAACTGGCTGAAACTATAACTTGCTGATACTGTAAACGACAGTAAAACTCATGGAATTCCCGAACGGAGTAATCTGGCGCAGTGGTTATATCGGTTAGTGCTGCTACAATGGGAGGTTGTCAAGAATTAAGTGAGTTTGAACGTGGTGTTATATTCGGCGCACGAGCGATGGGACACAGTATCTCCAAGTTAGCGATGAAGTGGGGATTTTCCTGTACGACCATTTCACGAGTGTGCCGTGAATATCAGGAATCCGATAAAACATCAAATCTCAGACATCGCTGCGGCTAGAAAAATATCCTGCAAGAACGGAAGCAACGACGACTGAAGAGAATCGTTCAACGTGACAGAAGTGCAATCCTTCCGCAAATTTCTGCTGATTTTTTAAGCTTTTCGGTGTGGTTAGTGGTCCACTCCTTCTCCTAAGTGGCTGCAGCTATAACTTGATGATACTGAAAAAGACAGTAAAACTCATGGAATTCCCGAACGGGGCAGTCTGTAAAAATTTGGAAGTGTGCGACAAATACCGTGTGGCTAGGGTCCCCAAGTTTTGCAGAATATGCAGAATCGTAAGAGCGCATGTAAAACTGATATGTGGACAGTCGCGCACACGAAAACGGATTATCTGACTAGGCATTCAATCTCGCAATCTGCAGTGGTCCTGTTTGCCGTTGAGTTGCCGCCCGATATAAAGTGCTCCAAATATACGGGAGAAAATTGAAACTAACATCAGCAACTTACGGATATTTACAGGCGCTCTGTCAAGGGTGAAGAGCGGGAACAAAATATGAAAAAGGCACTTGAGGACTATTGTCTCCTTCAGTGCAACAACAAATCCATTAGCAATGTGCTTCGCCACGTGCCTGAGAATAATTGGTAGCGAATATTGCTCTACTGTTTATGCATCTTTGGAAGCAACGAAAAATGCCTTAACTTATTTGAAAAGGAATGGCCATGCAAAAAACTCGCAGTGGCATTTTACCATGAGGCAGCACGATGAGAGTCGCGACAATACATCATGTGTCGAGCAAAATCCATGTCTGTGCAGTATGAACAAACTGCAGAAGTTTTACGTGAATTCGGGATAATAAGGTTGTTTGGGAATTGGGATTACCAGGTAGCAGACAAATTAATTCCGTTTCTCAAAGCATTTCAAGACGTATGGAAGCTGACAGCTGTCCGACGCTGCAGTTTCTTGTGACATGAATGTACCAGGTACAGTGACACGGTGCTGAGAATGTCGCGGAGAATGAGGTAAGCATACCACAATATAAGTAAAACTATGCATTTACACCGAGGAGCCAAAGAAACTGGTTCATCTGCCTAATATCGTGTAGGGCTTACGCGAGCACGCAGAAGTGCCGCAACACGACGTGGCGTGGACTCGACTAATGTCTGAAGTGGTGCTGGAGGGAATTGACACCATGAATAAAATTAAAGCAATAATAACCCTCGGTCACGAAAAAGAAGTCTTTTGACCTACGTGTTGGCACTACTATGAGTGCCTTCGTCAGAAGTAAAACACTCAAACTGGCATGTCATTTATAAAATAAATATCAAGCGATAAAGCTTTAGGCACAAGATTTTTGAATGGAATACATGGAAGGCAAGCCACTATGGGCTGCTCACAGATGGCGAGCTACAAGTAGTATTAGACTCATAGTAGTGTTGAAACCTAGGTCAACCGAGGGCTCTTATTGCTTTAATTTTACCATGAGAAAGAGACTGAATAATCAACGGAAGGATAACGTTCTACGAGTCGGGGCGTGGAATGTCAGAAACTTTAACGTGGTAGGGAAACCAGAAAATCTGAAAAGGGAATTGCAAAGCCTCAATCTAGACACAGTAGGGATCAGTGAAGTGAAGTGGAAAGAAGACAAGGATTTCTGGTCAGATGAGTATAGGATAATATCAACAGCAGCAGAAAATGATATAGCAGGAGTAGTATTCGTTATGAATAGGAAGGTAGGGCAGAGAATGTGTTACTGTGAATAATTCAATGACAGGGTTCTTATCAGAATCGACAGAAAACCAGCACCGACAACGATACTTCAGGTATACATGCCGACGTCGCAAGCTGAAGATGAAGAGACAGAGAAAGTGTATGAGGATATTGAAAGGGTAGTACAGTATGTAAAGGGGGATGAAAATCTAATAGTCATGGAGGAATGGAATGCACTTGTAGGGGGAGGAGGAGAAGAAAAGGTTACAGGAGAATATGAGCTTGGGACTAGGAATGAGAGAGGAGAAAGACTAATTGAGTTCTGTAACAAGTTTCAGCTAGGAATAGCGAATACCCTGCTCAAGAATCACAAGAGGAGGAGGTATAATTGGTAAAGGCCGGGAGATACGGGAAGATTTCAGTTAGACTACATCATGGTCAGACAGAGATTCCGAAATCAGATACTGGATTGTAAGGCGTACCCAGGAGCAGATATAGACTCAGATCACAATATGGTAGTGATGAGAGTATGCTGAAGTTTAAGACATTAGTCACGAAGAATCAATACGCAAAGAAGTGGGATACGGAAGTACTAAGGAATGACGAGATACGCTTTAAGTTCTCTAAGGCCATAGATACACCAATAAGGAATAGCGCAGTAGGCAGTACAATTGAAGAGGAATGGACATATCTAAAAATGGCCATCACAGATGTTGGGAAGGAAAACATAGGTACAAAGAAGGTAACTGCGAAGAAACCATGGGTAACAGAAGAATTACTTCAGTTGATTGATGAAAGGAGGAAGCACTAAAATGTTCCGGGAAACGCAGGAATACAAAAATACACGTCGCTGAGGAATGAAATAAACACGGAGTGCAAGGAAGATAATACGAAATGGCTGCAGGACAAATGTGAAGACATCGAAAAAGAAATGATTGTCGGAAGGGCAGTCCAGCATACAGGAAAGTCAAAACAACCTTCGATGAAATTAAAAGCAAGGGTGATCACATTAAGAGTGCAACGGGAATTCCACTGTTAAATGCAGAGGAGAGAGCGGATAGCTGTAAAGAATACATTGAAACCCTCTATTTGTCTGATGTGATAGAAGAAGAAACAGGAGTCGATTTAGAACAGATAGGATATCCAGTACCAGAATTTAAAAGAGGTTTATAGGAATTAAGGTCAAATAAGGCAGAAGGGATAGATAACATTCCATCAGAATTTCTAAAGTCACTGGGGGAAGTGGCAACAAAACGTCTATTCACGCTGGTGTGTAGAATATATGAGTCTGGCGACATACGATCTGACTTTCGGAAAAGCAACAACCACATAATCTCCAAGACGGTAAGAGCTGACAAGTGCGAGAATTATCGCACATTCAGCTTAACAGGTCGTGCATCCAAGTTGCTTACAAGAATAATATACAGAAGAATGGAAAAGAAAATTGAGGATGCGCTAGATGACGATCAGTTTGGCTTTAGGAAAAGTAATGGCGCGAGAGAGGCAATTCTGACGTTGCGGTTAATAATGGAAGCAAGACTAAAGAAAAATCAAGACACGTTCATAGGATTTGTTGACAATATAGAGTGGTACAAGATGTTCGAAATTCTGAAAAACGTAGGGGTAAGCTATAGAGAGAGGCGGATCATACACAATATGCACACAACCAAGAGGGAATGATAAGAGTGGACGACCAAGAGCGAAGTGCTCGTATGAGAAAGGGTGTAAGACAAGGATGTAACCTTTCGCCCCTACTGTTAAATCTGCACATCGAGGAAGCAACTATGGAAATAAAAGAAAGGTTCAAGAATGGAATTAACATAAAAGGTGAAAGGTTAGTAATGATACGATTCGCTAATGACATTGCTATCCTGAGCGAAAGTGAAGAAGAATTACATGATATGCTGAACGGAATGAACAGTCTAATCAGAATACAGTATGGATTGAGAGTAAATCGAAGAAAGACGAAGGTAATGAGAAGTAGTAGAAAGGAGAACAGTGAGAAACTTAACATCAGAATTTATGGTCACGAAGTCGATGAAGTTAAGGAGTTCTGCTACCCAAGCAGTGACATAACCAATGACGGAGCAAGGAGGACATCAAAAGCAGACTAGCTTTGGTAAAAAAGGCATTTCTGGCCAAGAGAAGTCTACTAATATCAAATATCGGCCTTAATTTGAGGAAGAAATTTCTGAGAATGTACGTCTGTAGTATAACACTGTATGCTAGTGAAACATGGACTGTGGGAAAGCCGGAACAGAAGATAATGGAAGCAGTTCAGACGTGGTGCTACAGACGGATGTTGAAAATTAGATGGGCTGATAAGGTAAGGAATGAGGAGGTTCTACGTAGAATCAGAGAGGAAAGGAATATGTGGAAAACACTGATAAGGAGTAGGGACAGGATGATAGGACATCTGTTAAGACACGATGGAATGACTTCCATGGTACTAGAGGGAGCTGTACAGGGCAAAAACTGTAGAGGGAGACAGAGATTAGAATACATCCATCAAATAACTGAGGACGTAGGTTGCAAGTGCTCTTCTGAGATTAAGAGTTTAGCACAGCAGAGGAATTCGTGGTAGGCCGCATCAAACCCGCCAGAAGACTGATAAAAAAAATTAAAAAAACTCAATCTGGCTGGAATTTAAACAGATTTCTTAAACTACAAGATTTTTGATGAGCGATTCGATACTATCTTACACGGTACAAGCGTTTGTGTTTGGTCCCTAAAGTAATAAATTTTAGCTATTGATTTTTAAGAAAATTTCTGCCAAATAAGCCACAGTCTTAAGTCTGCTTTTGGAAAGGTATAGCCGGTGAGCGAAGATAATCTTCATACAACATAAGAACAGTTCTCTCGCGAGATAACCGTACAGCATCCATGCATATCAAGAAAAGCTATCAAATACTTCACATTTTATCATACAGTATTACAAGAATTCGATAGTTAGTTAGATGTACTGTAATAAAATTAACTATTTCTATTGTGTCAAAACGTACAGAGCTTTTTGACATGCATGTAACAACACATTGGTTTAACAATTACTAAAAACGGAGGACGTTTGAGGAATCATCTTGTTCCCGATTCTACAGCCGTCATTTAATTTAACATCAGACCGAAGGTGAAATATTGTGTCAGTGTATACTGTACGAAGTAAAAAACTGCTTGCAGCAGGCGACGGGAATGTCTTCTCGCGCCCGTGCCGGCATGAGTGTAGTGACCGAGCACACAGGCGCCCGGCCGGACTCGGGCACCAGTGGGACACTGCGCTGCCCGGAGTCGTGTGAAGTTAGCACCCCTTTTTCGAGAAATATACATTTTTTCACAGTTCTTGTTAGATGTGCCATAGTTCTAGAGTTCTTTGCACAAAATTTCAATAGTTCTGCAAAATGTAACGAAGAAACCAACAATCCTCGAAAAAATTTTCGTATCGAAAACATTCTTTGGCATTTTCCGCAAAATGTAAATAAGTGCAACAGTTCTGAGCACAGTTCTGAACAGAGCTCCAAGAGTTCTTCCGAAAATCCAAGTAGCATTTTTTTGTGCAGCTAATAGTTTACGAGATAATTGCAAATTAAGGAGAAAATCTTTTCACTTACTGTGAAGTTGGCACCCTTTTTTCAGAAATGTATGTTATTTTCAGAGTTCTTGATAGATATGGCATAGTTCTAGAGTTCTTTGTACAAAATTTGAATAGTTCTGCAGAATTTAGCGACGAAAACAACAATATTCGAAAAAACTTTCGTATCGAAAACATTCTTTGGCAATTTTCGCAAACTGTAAATAAGTACAACAGTTCTGAGCACAGTTCTGAACGGAACTCCAAGAGTTCTATCGAAAATCCAAGTAACATTTTTTTGTGCAGCTAATAGCTTACGAGATAATTACAATTTAAGGAGAAAATCTTTTCACTTACTGTGAAGTTGGCACCCTTTTTTTCAGAAATATATACTTTTTTCAGAGTTCTTGATAGATATGCCATAGTTCTAGAGTTCTTTGTACAAAATTTCAATAGTTCTGCAGAGTTTGGGGAGGAAAACAATATTCGAAAGGATTTTCGTATCGAAAACATTTTTTGTCAATTTTCGCAAAAATTAAACTTGTACAACAGTTCTGAGGACAGTTCTGAACAGAACCCGAAGAGCTCTATCGAAAATCCTAATAACATTTTTCTATGGCGATAATAGTTTGTTATAAATTGATTTAATGTGGGACACACTTTCTCTACAGAAAATATAAATATATTCGTACAACAGTTCTGATGACAGTTCTGGACACCACATGAAGAGTTCTATCGAAATTCCTAGTAGAGTTTTTAGTGCAGGTAATAGTTTAAGAGGTAATTGCAACTTAATTAAGAACCCCATAAGAGCTCCTACTGTGAAGCTGGCGCCCTTTTTTTCAGAAATATATATTTTTTTCAGAGTTCTTGATAGATAAGTCATAGTTCTAGAGTTCTCTGTACAAAATTTCAATAATTCTGCAGAATTCAGCGAAGAAAACAACATTGTATAACATAGCTGATTCAGGAACCCTTTCCTTCTGATACAATTCTTACTGTTGCCACAATAAATCACTTGTGCATAGATTCCAACTGTACTGATCATTACAAAAATATAACCATTGACCAGCGGCGCACATTTCTTGCAGCGTTGTACAAAGCATTCGGCTTATCCGCTGTGAAAATACCACACTTAACGCTATTGTAAAATTTACGGTGGATGGCTTCCGTTTATCTACAATGTCAGCATCTATCGAATTATCTTCATGCAAACGTGATGCCTGGATCACTCACTTCCCCTTTTTAGGTACGGAGGAAACTAGAGTTCAATCTTGTGGAAGCCAAAAAAGGAAATGTGGGCAGCCCTTCTTTTACTGATAGCAAACTCTAGAGAAATCTCCATGCTTGTTTTTCTTCATCATGCCAACAAAAGAAAAATTCTCCCTTCATAGCTCTATTATCATTCCAGTACTAGTAAACCAGTTGTCCGCTTTCACATTTCGACCTGACTGATATATAGGTTTACACAGTCACAGAACAACATCAAAATGTTTATTGCTCAGTTGGTAAATCCTTCTGGTTGCAACACAGCGTATATTTCCAAATTGTACAGGTAAAATACTTAAGAATCCACACTTAAGAATCCATACTCGTTTGTTTTGATTGATACATATTGGCGAAAACTGTACCTTCCACAGAATCCTTCCAGCTTCTTGTCTACTCTAACATTTTCTCCAAGGGTGTAAGATTTGTGGTAGTTGCATACAAACACAGTAAATATTTCCCGAATAGCTGTTAGTTTGTCTAATTGTCTCCTTTCATCACGAATAGCGCGATTGTAAAATCTAAGGCTCTCCAGAACAAATTTGAAACGTTTTATGTTCATTTGCGAGGTGAAATTTTTCAATGCCATCACCATCAGTTCCACACAGATCTTCCAGGCTTTATCTGTTACTTTTGTTAACAGCGATTAAAAACAAGAGACTGATGAAGGCTTTCAATTCAATATCATCTATTGATTTTACCCCTCTCTCACGCTGAAATGAGGCTTTGATGCTCTCAGAATTCTGATTGAAATACAAAACTACAATAGACAAATATCGTTATCTATGAGGTAATTACAGCATCAGAAATGCTGCTTTGGCTGCACCTATTGGTACAGGTAAATTTCGAATAATATTATACTCTTCGAACAATATGCTTTGGATTTCTTCAACATTATCTAGTACTTCTCACTTAAAATAATAAAATTCCTATAAAATAACGCAACCAGGCGCAGTGTATTAATCTGATATTTGACGTTCGGACAGCGGACACTGACGATTAAACAGTTCAAACAGAATTTAAGTGCAGTTTACATTCTGGATTAGCTTTGTACTACTTACTACGTTGATAAACAAATAAATTAATCGCTGAAATGAAATACGAAAGGGCACAGTGGATAAAAACGAGCAATCGGCTCATATCTCATCAAGAGAGCATTAGCGTCGATACTGAATCATACAACAATGAAAGGCATACATGAAGTGTATATTTTTAGAATCAGGAAGAACCAGATGAATTTTGTTACGTAAAACAGTAATTGTTTTAAGCTCTCATGACATCCAGGACCCACTAACAGCTAAAAATATGCCCAGGAAAGTTACGTGGCAACATCACCAGACGCTAGGATACATAAAAACATGTGCTGTGTGTAACGAATAAATTTGAAATTGCTGTCGTTAATATTGTTGCAAACATTTGTTCTAGTTAGAAAGGAAGTGTGGAAGTTTGATGAGTTACACTACAGTGAGAGTTAAAAGTCTTTACAACGTATAGAAATGTGAAACGTTCCCTTTGTACAATTATACATAAGTCTGTGCTTAACCTGACACACAATATTTTTAGCGCAACGCAATCTGACTTTCAAAAATCCCTACAAAAGAATGGCCCTGACTAACATTAACCTCTACCTTTCACAAATCACTTACCTCACCAAAAATCTTCGTTACTCGAACTACTGCAAAACAGCGAGCGCCACTACTGCCAGCTAAATAAAAGATTCAAACTACGGAAGGCACTAACTACTGATAGGCATAGTTAGGAAATGAAAGATTTTAGTAGAGAAAAAACAATGTATTTACCTTAATAGTGTTGAAAAATCATTATATACATAACAGATCATGACATCCAGTCTTACAAATTTCCAAACTCCGCCATCTCTCTCCCCACATCCACCACTGCTGGCGGCTCACCTCCAACTGCACAACGCTACGCGCTGTTCACATCCAGCTGCCGCTGCCCAACACTACAATGGCAGACAACAATGCAAACTAGCCACAGACTGCACACAGCACAGCCAGTGATTTTCATACAGAGCGCTACGTAACGTTGCCAATAAGAAAACCTAAACAGCCAACTTACAAATGTAAGTATATTTACTGAATATATTGTACAAACGAACTAAGTAGTATGTTTAAATCCTAATTCAATACATGACTGATAGAGGTGTTATTATGTTGAGGGGATACAGTATTAAAGTTAATAAGAAGTTCGAAATTTGTAAATAAGAACCTCGTTTATTTGGTCCTCAGTAATCCGGATTTCCAGTTTATCCGGATTCATATTTTGTGTCCCTTGCTATTTTTCTCTTTTTTTCTTATAACACGAAGATGTGTAGTCGGTGAGGTACATAGGCTGCTTATCACGAGGCCGGTAATCTAGGCTAGTACTGAGTGATAAGGAACTCGGAGTGTGTGAATGACATTGTTTCTCAAATATTGTACATTAATATAACGGTGTATTGATGCCCATCAAGTAAGTTGCATAGTAACCACGCCAACAGCACTCCACCACAGCTCATTGTACCTCTGGTGCGATTCTCGACAGGTGTGACACCATCTGGTTAGTGGCGCGTGTGAATGTATCTGCTCTCTCAGCCATCTGTTTGTTTTGCACTGACGAGCCTTCTCCCCTTGAATCATCTAAGCGTGCACATCCCACGCTTCCACCTACAGTTACTACAGTCAGTCTTAAGAAGGTGTACTGGCATTTGTATAGTGCTGAACATTTAGACTTTTTGTATTTAGTAGAATATACATCCGGGTTTTCGATTTTCGGTTTTCCAAATTAAAAGTGAGAATTTACGATCGTCCTCATAGCTGTACTTCCAGCAGTACTTCATCTCCTGCGTTCCCGATTTCGTAGAAGTTACGAAAATTGCAGAAGAAGCACTCCTGGACGAAAGGATATTGTGACGATATTCCTTCGTCATAGCCTGGGGTTAGAGACCCGGTCCGGCACACAGTTTTTATCTGCCAGCAAGTTTCACATCGGCGCACACCCACTGCAGAGTGAACACACAATCTATTTCATAATCTACTGGCACCATAAAAATGTTATGAGGGTTTTTAAAAGAACTCTTTCGGTGCTATCCAGAACTGTCACCAAAAGGGTTGTGCCAATTTTTTATAATGTAGACCAAGTGGGTCTCTCTAAAATGCTATTATCTCATTAACTGTTATCCCCACAAAAAATGTTATTACAGTTGTCGGTAGAACTCTTAGGGTCGTATTAAGAAATGCCATCAGATCTTTTGTACGAATTCATTACTTTTACATGACAAAAGTGAGTCCCACATTAATTATCTCATATAATGTCATCGTCACAAATAATGTTATTATAGTTTTTGGTAGAACTCTGTGTGTGATATTCAGAACTGTCATCAGAACTATTCTACGAATTTTGCTATAGTAGAGAAATTGAGTATCAGATTAAAACCATTATTGTATAAACTATTATCGCCACAAAAATGTTCTTATCATTTTCAATGCAAATCTTCCGGTGCTATCCAGAACTGCCAACAGAACTGTTATACAAATTTATTTTTTCCAAACTGACAAATAATTTTTTACCATACGAAAATTTTGCCGAGTTATTGTTTTCTTCCCGAAATTCTGCAGAACTATTCGTGTTTTGAGCAGGGAAATCTAGAACTATTGCATATATATCAAGAACTATGAAAAAAAATGTATATTTATCGTAAAAGGGGTTCAAACTTCACGGGAAATGCTCATAAGCATTCCTTAATAAAGGCAGTTACTAAGTAAACAATTACCTGCACAGAATATGTTACTAGTATTTTCGATAGAACTCTTACAATGCTATCCAGAGCTGGCATCAGAACATACGAACAGACATTTTTTTTTTTTTTGAGTAAGTGTGCCCCACAATTAATCAATTACCATATAAACTATTATAACCACAAAAAATGTTATTATGATTATCGATAGGAGTCTTGAGGTGTTAACCAGAACTATTCATCAAAACTGTTGAACGAATTTACTTTTTCTGTGGAGAAAGTGGGTCTAACATCAAAGCAGTTACCGTATAAACTATCATCGCCACAAAAAGATATTATTAGGATTTTCGATAGAGCTCTTGTTGTTCAGTTCAGAACTGTTGTACGAATTTACTTTTTGCGAAAATTGACAAAGAATGTATTCGATACAAAAATTTTTTCGAGTATTGTTGTTTTTTTCGCTAAATTCTGCAGGACTATTCAAATTTTGTACAGATAACTCTAGAAATATGACATTTCTATCAAGAACTCTGAAAAAATATATATTTCTGAAGAAAAGGATTCCAACTTCATAGTAAGTGAAGAGGTTCCCTCCTTAAATTGCAATTATCTCGTAACGTGTTAGCTGCACAAAAAATTGTAATCAGGATATTCGATAGAACTATTGGGGTTCTGTTCAGAACTGCCGTCAGAACTGTTGTCCGAATTTAGTTTTTGCGAAAATTAATAACGAATGTTTTCTATACGAAATTTTTTTCGAGTATTGTTGTTTTCTTCGTTAAATTCTGCAGAACTATTCAAATTTTGTACAAAGAACTCTAGAACTATGCCATATCTATCAAGAACTCTGAAAAAATATATATTTCTGAAAAAAAGGGTGCCAACTTCACAGTAAGTGAAAAGGTTTTCTCGTTAAAATGCAATTATCTCGTAAAATATTAGCTGCAGTAAAAAAATGTTACTTGGATTTTCGAAAGAACTCTTGGAGCTCTGTTCAGAACTGTGCTCAGAACTCTTGCACTTATTTACATTTTGCGGAAATTGCCAAAGAATGTTTTCGATACGAAAATTTTTCGAGTATTGTTGTTTTCTTCGCTCAATTCTGCAGAACTATTGAAATTTTGTACAGAGAACTCTAGAACTATGAATTATCTATCAAGAAATCTGAAAAAAATATATATTTCTGAAAAAAAGGGTGCCAGCTTCACAGTAGGTGCTCTTGTGGAACTCTTAATTAAGTTGCAATTACCTCTTAATCTATTACCTGCACTAAAAAATTCCACTAGGATTTTCGATAGAATTCTTCACGTGGTGTCCAGAACTGTCATCAGAACTGTTGTACGAATATATTTATATTTTCCGTAGAGAAAGTGTGTCCCATATTAAATCAATTTATCTTAAACCATTATCGCCATAGAAAAATGTTGTTGGGATTTTCGATAGAGCTCTTCGGGTTCTGTTCAGAACTGTCCTCAGAACTGTTGTACAAGTTTAATTTTTGCGAAAATTGACAAAAAATGTTTTCGATACGAAAATTTTTTGGAATATTGTTGTTTTCTTCGCTAAATTCTGCAGAACTATTGAAATTTTGTACAAAGAACTCTAGAACTATGCCATATCTATCAAGAACTCTGAAAAAAGTATATATTTCTGAAAAAAAGGGTGGCATCTTCACAGTAAGTGAAACGATTTTCTCATTAAAATGTAATTATCTCGTAAACTATTAGCTGCACAAAAAAATGTTACTTGGATTTTCGAAAGAACTCTTGGAGCTCTGTTCAGAACTGTGCTCAGAACTCTTGTACTTATTTACATTTTGCGGAAATTGCCAAAGAATGTTCTCGATACGAAAATTTTTTCGAGTATTGTTGTTTTCGTCGCTAAATTCTGCAGAACTATTGAAATTTTGTACAAAGAACTCTAGAACTATGCTACATCTATCAAGAACTGTGAAAAAAATGTATATTTCTTGAAAAAGGGGTGCTAACTCCACACGACTGCTGCCCGGCGAGCCTCGGTGCGGCTACACCAGCTGACCGGGCGGTACGAGTCGATTCTCTCCCGACAGTCGTGGCTGCGGTACCAGACGGACCGCTCAAGCTCGGTGCAAGCGTCTGCCTACAACACGAACTCCTTTCGAACCTTGTGACTGGCAGGGGAGCACAATGCACACCACATACTGACGTCCGTGGCGAGACGTGCACCAAGGGAGTCGATGAGCATCTGGATGTGGAACAGAGATGGGGAGCCATGCCGACTTCAGAGAAGTGACCAGTGGTGCCAGTTTTCTCGGTTGGGACCTGTGGCGCGAACAGCCCGATCGAGGTGTTTCCAACAAATTCTCGGCTGGGTATAAATCAGGGGAGTTTGGTGGCTAGGGATGTACTGTAAATTCAGCCTCATGCTCTTCGAATCACGCACACACACTGTGAACTGCGTGACACGTAGCATTGTCCTGCTGGTGGATGCCATTGTGCCGAGGATAGACAAACTACACTTCGGAGTGGACTTTGTCCCCAAGGAAAGATGCATACTTGTGTTTGTTCAGTATTGCCTTCCAGAATCATGAGGTCACTCAGGGAATTTCCTCCTCCAGTCTACACCCTTTCGACAGTTGTTGCTTTGTTTACTTTCAGACGTACAATATCAACGGCCTTCTATCCCATGGAGCGTAAAACGTGATTCATCTGAGAAGGCTGCCTGGCGCCATTCAGTGGACGACCAGTTGCGACATTGGCCTGCAGATCCCAGCCTTCGTCGCCACTGAACAGTAGTCAGCATCGCATGCACCAGGCGCGTGCTGTCGAGGACCATACACAGCAACGTTCGCTGAACTCTCGTTGAGGAGACACTGTTGGTAGCCCCTTGGTTCTTCTGGGCGAACAGTTGCTCAACAGTTCCACGTCTCGCAGCCGTCGTCCACTCCAGTCATCTGTGAGCCCTGCTGCACAGCAGTTCCCTCTGCGTCGGTTTTGGATATCGGTGTTTCGCCGTGCATGGCATATTTTAACTAAGGCGGCACGCGAGAAATTTAGAAACTTTAGCCGTTTGAAAAATTCTTCCACCCTTAGCCCGAAAGCAAACGATAATGCCGTTTTGGATGTCAGATAAATCGCTCCATTTCCTCATAAGCACAGCGGCTACACTATTTTCCGCGTATACCTGACACACTACATGTATACTCTCCACTGCTAGTGCTCCCTCCCACGGTCTGTGAGTGTTTATAGCTAACATAAGCATAGACGTTGGTCAGATTAATGTGACTGGACTATTTAAATACTATACAGCCTGCATGACATAAGAATTTTATTCTGTCTCTGATGCTCGTGATCTTGGCCATCTTCTTAGTTGGCAACATCTTATCAATATGCTAACTTAAACTTTGTGTTCTGCCTTAGGGAAGGTCTTGGTATGGGGGAAGCCTCGTCAGAGAGGTCCACCGCATGGGCGTCTAGGGAAGTGATTCCAGTGGTGGTTTCCCGTAGCCTTCCACTGATGATGATGAAATGATAATGTGGACAACATTACATCCAGTCCCAGAGCAAAGAAAGTCTCCGACCCAGCCGGCAAACGAACTGGGGTCCCTTGGCGTGACAGACCGCCGCGCTAACCACTCAGCTATCGGTATCAATATGCAATATGTCCTAGAAAGGTTTGCCAGACAAAAACAATGTTGCTAAGTTTCCTGAGAATGTGTAGACTATTGCCAGCGCATGATATCAAGTACTTCAATTTTGTTTCAGCGAATGTATCTTTCACAGAAGAATTACGAATTTATTTAAACAGATACATCAGTTGTAAAAATAACACTATTGGCGAAAATCACTGGTTGCTTAGAGCGACCTGCTTGCGTTTTGCTATGCGGAATGGAAGCCGTTTTCTTTGAAACTGTCTTAACCTATTAAAGTTACTGTCGGAGAATTCATAGCATTACATAAAAGATGTGCATAATTGCGCTCTCCAACATGCTACTCGAATATAATTCGGCTGATTGCCCCTTGGGAATATCAATAGGCCTAGACTGCCATTCACTGGGAGTTAATTAAGGTAATATTTGTGGCAATATTTTATGAAATTAATGTACAAAACCTATCAACGCATCTACAGGAAGTTGAAAAAGAATGTGACCATTCAATTAACTGGTGATGTGGGGTGTTCACAGCACCCAAGGTGTAAAAGTTTACTGGTATTTAGTGAAGCATGTTGGTCACACTTTTGAGCGTTTTTTTACCTTTGTTCAAAAGGATGCACATTGTTGCGAAACCATTGTTCTTGTTTTTAGAAGTACGCAACACTGTACACAACAAGTTTTAAACGCTGGGTTGCTGATAACACCCCACCTAACTGGTAGTGCGACTTCTGTGTTGAGCAATGTACATCATGATGTCATATGAGGAGGAGCAAAAACGTCTTAGAAGGCTGTTGGAAGATGTTTTTAATGAAGATGAAGACTGTGAGATTCCAGAGTTCGAAGATTCAGATGACAATGAAGAATAACAGGAATGACGACACCTTAAATCATCGTGGTATTCACGGGAGAACTGTTTAACAGTGGTCAGTGTTGACTTAGTTTTTGAACGCTACAATAAAGATAAGAAATTAATCATTAACAACATATTCTCTAACATTGTCTAAAACACTTTGACAATGTTCAGGAAGTTTACTGGTTCGACGCCTGGAGAAACCTACTCGTTAGAAGTTAAAGATGTCGTCAGGTTAGGCATGAAGCGCATTTTCGTCTGGAAAGGGCAGGAGATGAGAATAATAAGTGAGTGAGGGATGGCGTCCGTCGAGCGCTTTGTTTGTGAAATCAGCAGAATATGTTGTCATGTAGCAACATTGCGACTGAAAGGTGTTTAGTTGTTCGGAACCGCGGCCAAGATGCTGCACGCCTCCATCATCTGGTCGGAAGACGGCGTTTTCCAATTCATGTTAACAAACATACCACGACTACTACAACTCAGAATAAGATTTGAATAACAGGGTGCAATTGAATACCTCGGAATGGTGTTTTATTGTAAAATGGTAGAATTATTAAGATTCCAATACATAAAAATAAGAGGATAGCACCTTCTAATTTATTTGGAATCGGTCATAAACCTGCGTAGGCATCTGGTTGGATATGAACTGTCTGATGGACGTCGTATAATGAGGGAACCATCTAAAATAATCTATTCTATCAGGTCGCAGCCACGAGCACTTTCATGGAAGATTTTGCTATCTCATCAAACATACCTTTAGCAGAGAGCTGAAGTAATGTTAAAAAAAATGAAGGAATGGATTGACTCGAACTCGCGGCTTTGCATCTACATTAAGCGACGCTTACTGCAAGATCACTAGCAAATGCACCAGTAGCAGAAGACAACACATCATCCGGACACTTTCGCAATCTTACACCGTTGCCAGACCGTACAGTTAACCGGCCTTAGAATTCTGAGTGTCAGCCAGTTTTTGTGGTCTGACATGCACATAACCGGTGTCCGGTACATTTTGGAAATTATATCCCTGGTTTCTGTGTGGCTACAAAAAATTATGCTACTATGACAAGGAGAACCTGAGGAAGAAAACGACATAGGTTGTCGAAAACTTCTTCTACAAAGATACAGGAAACAACTGAATCATGCATCATCGGTGCCGTTTAACCTTTAACTGGGGAGGTGATCATTAATAACGTAACTAGGAACGTGGAGTATTCACCGCACCTTACATAAATACGATACTGAGGTTTCGATTTTTTTCTTAAATTGTTTGTTATACAATAAACACTGCATTTAGTCTTTTATTCATTCATTTAAGTTCAGTTTTAATCACTAAGGTACTCGAATAATTATCCATTACTGATAAATCAGTAACATGTGTGAAATGGTTTCAAATGTTCGTATACATACTATGTTTCAAATGAATCAAATAAGAAAAGGTTTAACCATTTGGAAATTATAGAGAGATGTTAACATAAAAAGCAACAGGCATATTTATATAGCTTAAAACAATCATTCACGTCAAAAGTCTAGGAATGTTCAGTGAGCGAACTGATAAGGTTGAAACAAAAGTGCAGTGTTAGTGAATCCTTCCACTGTCATCGCTTTTGATTAGAGCATTCAATGCTCCTACACTCGATTTCTGAACCTTGCCTGTTGAATGCAAATGTCGAAGAAGGTTAATTGGTCGGAGTTCATCACAGTGTCAGTTACCGTGACTTCCTGCATGTGGAGATCATTGTGGCCAGAATTCCTTGTGTGGCATGATCTGACGAATAGCACTCGCCCTATACACGACACATATTTTTCAAGCCACCTTCGCTGCCATCAGCCACCTATGAAACTCAAAGCGAACAATATTTCGCAAGCGGCAGACCTTTTCCATTTTGACTCTATTTTATAACACTTAATATTCATAATGGAACATGTGTGGGGTCAGTTCGGACTTCAACCCCATACCATTGGCATTATGGAGTTATCAAGGACCAGTTACAACAGGTGTGGGCCAGCCTGCTTGAAGAGAGGATGCAATGGCCTTGACACCCTCCCCAATCGAATCAATGCGTGCATACAAGCTAGACGGCGCGGGGGGGGGGGGGGGGGGGGGCTGTTGGGGTGTTTGAAACGTCATATTGATACGAATGCTTAAACAGACAAGGTCTTTATTAATTCGACTCGATTTGTAATCACTGTAACGATGTCACAGACCCTCTTATCCCATGAAGCTCCTTTTGTCGGACAATATAAGTTGAACAATAAAATTCTTTGTACTTTCCCCTTTAAACAGGTTTTCTATGTATAACTCCATGTGCTGCTTCGATACAACCATATTTACGCCTGGAACTGAATTAGTATCCATTTGAAGCTTACAGGTATCATTCTCATCGCAGTGTATACCGAACCTCCCCTCTAGTTGCCTCATAAAATACCAGTTTTGCATCGTTGTAAGTTACATTTAACCCGGCTGCGTGCCTGAAGCCAACAACAGCACGGTAAGCCGTAGACATAATAGCGGCCAATAGCAGCGCTAATTGCTGCGTCTGCGTAGGGTCAACACGTGGGCACACAATAAACAGCCGGGTTTACTGACAGCAACAGATACAGTTGTCAATGGCGGAGAGCAGCGCTGCGCCCACCTCCCCATTTAACCGCGTTTAATTAACTTCACCCGTGCCACAGTCACGGTTTATGTTGAGTTACCCTGACCTGTCGCTTCCCCAGCGGTTTGAGATGTGTTGCGTTAGTGGGATGTAAGCAGTAACTCTCTTCTTTGAATGGACAAATTAAACGTGTTACCATTAAAATGCAAAAAAATATTTAGAGCCATTAAAATCATTCGTTAGACTACCTCAATGAGGGTAGAAAAATACAACGAAGGCTTGTTTACACACGTAGTGTGTTTGAGTCTGTGGGTTCCCTCATGAAACTAGTTGCTGTAGGTACATGTACATATATTCTGTTTCGATGTCACGATAAGAATAAAAATTATTTTTGTTGATTGTTTTATATTTACTAGTAAGATAGAAAACGCAAACGACTTTAGACAAATATGATCTACAATCCGAACGGTTACTTAATAAATCGGTTTGCCCCCAATTATTGTTATACTCAAGGCGTTTTCTCGACTGTGAGTACATTAAAATTAAACAGTAGCTCGAGCTGAAATTCGCTTTATACACAGATTCATTTACGACGATTCATTGTGAGATTGTCTAATAAGTTGTGCCAGCACTTAAAATAAAATAATCTCATAAAGCTCGTGCAAAATTACCAAAAAATTAAAGGGAATGCGTTTACAAGCAGACTTAATTACGTATAAAAGTCGGTTAAATTTTCTATAGCTCGAAATTGCCAAACCAGTGCAACACAGTTGTGAGGAAATGAAGTGTTTTATGGGACGAAAGATATATTGAAAATTGCCAACGTATTTCTCTTCAGTTGTTATGTGTATATGTATAAAGACGAATGTGCGTGTTAATTAGAAATGTCGAATTTTCAACAGACACTGGGAGTTCATGAAGCATGGAAGCGACTTTAATTTCCAAATAAATCAAAATATCCACGGGTGTGCTGCCGGTCTATAGTGTCCAACGGGCACAATATTTCGGCGAACATACACTCCTGGAAATGGAAAAAAGAACACATTGACACCGGTGTGTCAGACCAACCATACTTGCTCCGGACACTGCGAGAGGGCTGTACAAGCAATGATCACACGCACGGCACAGCGGACACACCAGGAACCGCGGTGTTGGCCGTCGAATGGCGCTAGCTGCGCAGCATTTGTGCACCGCCGCCGTCAGTGTCAGCCAGTTTGCCGTGGCATACGGAGCTCCATCGCAGTCTTTAACCCTCCAGCAGGCGCGTCAACTTTCATGACGTCACTAGTCGAGATGTATCTCGTAGATACATGCGATGATATTTGTGCTTTTTTGTTTGTTTACAGGTTCTTTTTCTTTTGTTTCTGTTTCAAATATCAGTTACCTTTATTGTTACAGATTTTACAAATACAGAAGTGAACATCTGGCTCATCCCACTTTCAAATTAACAGAAATATTTGACATTTTGTAATGGAGAAGTACATGAAATTCTTTTAAAAATTGATTTTATTATAGATACAAATAAATTATTGAACTAATCAAAGCATGTCTCTTTTTACTGATTGCCCTCTACAAAAAGACATTGTTCACAAATTATTTTTGCGTGCTTTTGCAAACAAAGATGTGTACCGCATTTTTCACATGTATACTTGCTGGGACAAGTCTTTTTTGTCTCCCTGTAGCATGACTGGCACCTTTTTCTTTTCTTGTTTTCTGATTCCAAGGATTGTTCAGCGTTTTCTTGCTCTTTTCCTTTAGGTTTGTACTTTACTAGCATTGACTTTATATCATCAGGTAGAGTCATAATAAGAGCTCTCCTTTTGAGATGATCTTGCAGTAGAGTCAGAGCCAAAGTTTTGAGGTACTCGCGCCGATTTGAGTATTCTTGTTGCCCAAGAAAATTACTCTTGAGTTGATGCCTGCAATGTTCAACAGGTGGAAAAAAATCACCATAGGCCATCTTGTTGACCTAGCTACATTGTAGGTTGCACAGAGTTTGTCAACTACATCAACTCCAGATTTGGTGTCATTATAGTGTAGAATAATTGATGGTTTTTTCTCTAAACCTTCCGAAACCTCACTTGACGATACATGCATACTCGAAAGGAGGACTACAGTTTTCCCGTTTTTCGGGACATACGACACAAGGGTTTCATTCTTGCTGTAGCCAAATACGCTATCATATTGCTGTCTACTTTTTGGTGCTACGAAATTCGATAACAGTTTCTTCTTGTTTTTTCTGATTGTGCCTACAAACGACAGTCTCCTTTTATGCAGTTCTCTTACTAACTCCAAACTAGTGAACCAGTTATCTGCTGTAATGTTTCTACCCGTCCCATATATTGGTTCGGCAAGTCTCAGAACTACTTATTTGGCGGAGTTGTTATTCTGAAAGGGTCCTTCTGGTTGTAATCCACAATATATTTCCATGTTGTAAGTATAATAAAACTTGGCATCACATAGGCAGAAAATTTAGATGCCATATTTAGATGGTTTGGATGGTATGAACTTGCGAAATCCACACCGGCCTCGAAATGCTGGTAGCTGCTCATCAACTGTGACGTTCTGACCGAAGAAGTAATGTGTCTTGCAGTTATTCAAACGCATGGTGAACATTTCCCTCACGGCTGCTAATTTGTCTGTGTTGCGCCGTTCTTGTCTTGTGGCTCCATCATCAAAACGAATACATCTTATTAGGAACAGGAAACGTTTTTCGGACATGGTCATTCTAAAAATATTCAGACCAAGGTCATCTGCTGTCCAGAAGTCGTGAATATTCTGTCGCCCACCACGGAACACACCAGCAAGGTATAACAAGCCAAGAAAGGCTTTTATTTCGATTGCGTCTGTGTCCTTGCAGTCACTCTCGCGAGCAAAGTTTCCTTTTAGATCAGCTATACGCCTGTTAGTGTTGACCACAATTAGATCTAGGATATCATTACTGATGTATAGGCTCCAGCAGTCAATTTCAGTTACCATTTTCTTTGCGTCTCCAAGTACCCCAGGCAGTTTGGTTAGTATATTATGAGGCCGTGTCTGTGTTGCTTTCCAAAGCACTTTCCTCCATTAAGTTCCATCCTCACCTAAAATAAAAAAATAAGTACATTACACCATTATTAGATATTGTTATTATTACATCTGAAAGCATATGTATTGTCTTCTCACCAAAAAAGTAATGTTCATCAGTTTCCTGCGCTTCATTATTTTCCTCTTCATCAAATTCATGATCTGTGTCTGAGTCTACAGATCGTGTTTCGAGTATATCTTCGGTTTCTGAATCAGTTTCTGCAAGATCATCTTGATGTTCAAAGGATACCTCGTCGTCGAGAAGAAGGCGATGTACTTCATCCAAATCCTTAGGATTTTCTAGATCATATCGTTTACTCATTTTGAAAGAGAGTACACGTAGCTACAACGAAACGTTGCTTCATTTAGAAGACAACAACGCAACTGCGGACTTGCGTACGCTGCAAACAATGAAACAGCTGCAGTCATTAGCGGCGACAAAGCGTTACCCGAGTAGGCGCGCTGTATCTGAGAGATACAGGCAGTACACGTTCCCACACCTGACTCATTTATGACCTTGTCAGTATCGGGATAAGACTGAAATTCCTGTGAAGCAATAAGAAAGGTATGACACAAGATGTCGTGGGCCAGCAAACCGTTACCATTGTTCATTGCGGTAATATTAGAGAGCAAGTAGGTCATGTATCTCACAGATACATGCGCGACTGTCGGAGGGTTAACACTAGTAGCATGCCGCGACAGCGTGGACGTGAACCGTATGTGCAGTTGACGGACTTTGAGCGAGGGCGTATAGTGGGCATGCGGGAGGCCGGGTGGACCTACCGCCGAATTGCTCAACACGTGGGGCGTGAGGTCTCCAGAGTACATCGATGTTGTCGCCAGTGGTCGGCGGAAGGTGCACGTGCCCGTCGACCTGGGACCGGACCGCAGCGACGCACGGATGCACGCCAAGACCGTAGGATCCTACGCAGTGCCGTAGGGGACCGCACCGCCACTTCCCAGCAAATTAGGGACCCTGTTGCTCCTGGGGTATCGGCGAGGACCATTCGCAACCGTCTCCATGAAGCTGGGCTACGGTCCCGCACACCGTTAGGCCGTCTTCCGCTCACGCCCCAACATCGTGCAGCCCGCCTCCAGTGGTGTCGCGACAGGCGTGAATGAAGGGACGAATGGAGTCGTGTCGTCTTCAGCGATGAGAGTCGCTTCTGCCTTGGTGCCAATGATGGTCGTATGCGTGTTTGGCGCCGTGCAGGTGAGCGCCACAATCAGGACTGCATACGACCGAGGCACACAGGGCCAACACCCGGCATTATGGTGTGGGGAGCGATCTCCTACACTGGCCGTACACCACTGGTGATCGTCGAGGGGACACTGAATAGTGCACGGTACATCCAAACCGTCATCGAACCCATCGTTCTACCATTCCTAGACCGGCAAGGGAACTTGCTGTTCCAACAGGACAATGCACGTCCGCATGTATCCCGTGCCACCCAACGTGCTCTAGAAGGTGTAAGTCAACTACCCTGGCCAGCAAGATCTCCGGATCTGTCCCCCATTGAGCAAGTTTGGGACTGGATGAAGCGTCGTCTCACGCGGTCTGCACGTCCAGCACGAACGCTGGTCCAACTGAGGCGCCAGGTGGAAATGGCATGGCAAGCCGTTCCACAGGACTACATCCAGCATCTCTACGATCGTCTCCATGGGAGAATAGCAGCCTGCATTGCTGCGAAAGGTGGATATACACTGTACTAGTGCCGACATTGTGCATGCTCTGTTGCCTGTGTCTATGTGCCTGTGGTTCTGTCAGTGTGATCATGTGATGTATCTGACCCCAGGAATGTGTCAATAAAGTTTCCCCTTCCTGGGACAATGAATTCACGGTGTTCTTATTTCAATTTCCAGGGGTGTACATGTCGCCATCATCAGGTGAACTGACGGACTGAGCTCCTGTGAACGTGCCGGCACGGAGATCCGTACGCTAAGGCTACTCAGAGGGAACTGGGTTCGGTCGCGGCGGCGGCCGATTTAAATACCCTCCGCCCGCGGCGCGCTCCCTCCGCCGTCCGCGCCACGGTCGCGCGGTGGAACAGATTGCGACGGCGTCTGAGATGACGTCGGTGTGATGGCTCTGTCCGCCGTGGTCGTCACAACTATACGTTTGCACGATGTACTCTTGATTAACCCGATCGCTGGTTCCCAAGCCTTGCTAAGATTATAGCCACAGTCGCGGTTTATGAGGTCGTCATTGGTGCGAATTTCGATGGCCTCTCTAACAACGCTGTCCCAGTATCTCGACATCTGTAGCAGAATCCTCGTGCGGTCATACTCCATGGCGTGATTTTCCGACAAACAATGTTCAGCGACCGCCGACTTGCTCGGATACATCAGTCGAGTGTGCCTCTGGTGTTCACGGCATCGATCCTCGACGGTACGCATCGTCTGACCAATATACGACTTGCCACATTGACACGGAATCTGTTACACGCCGGTCTTCCTCAAACCGAGGTCATCCTTGGCGCTCCCCACCAGTGCACGAGTTTTATTTGGAGGGCAAAACACAGTTCCGACCCGGTATTTCTTCAGAATGCGGGCGATTTTCCCCGAGAGTTCGCCTGTGTATGGAATAAATGCAGTGCCTACCTCCTCCCTCGTGACTTCATCCATCTCAACAGGTTGTGCTGCAGTGGTTGGGCGGAGAGCACGTTGAATCTGCCACTCTGAGTACCCATTTTTTCGAAAAACAGTTCTCAGATGTTCCAATTCCTGGGGTAGACTCTCTGCGTCAGAGATAGTGCGCGCCCTATGTACTAGAGTTTTAAGTACCCCATTCCTCTGTGAAGGGTGATGGCAGCTGTCTGCGTGCAAATACAGATCAGTGTGCGTAGTCTTCCGATACACCCCATGACCTAGAGTGCCGTCAGCCCTTCTCCTGACCAAGACGTCAAGGAAAGATAATTTACCCTCCGTTTCAGTCTCCATAGTGAATTTGATGTTGGGGTGTATGGAGTTTAGATGTGTAAGGAAGTCAAGGAGTTTATCCATACCATGTGGCCAGATGACGAACGTGTCGTCCACGTAACGGAAAAAGCAAGTAGGTTTCCATACGGATGACGACAGGGCTTCCTCCTCGAAGTTCTCCATGTACAAATTCGCTACCACCGGTGAGAGTGGGCTACCCATGGCGACTCCCTCCGTTTGTTCGTAGTATTCTCCATTAAAAAGAAAATACGTGGAAGTCAAGACATGCCTAAAAAGTTCAGTGGTCTTCTCGTCAAACTTCTGACTAATCAATTCTAGTGACTCTCGCAGGGGTACCCTCGTAAACAAGGAAACGACGTCAAAACTCACCATGATATCTGACTCATCTAACCTGAAGCTATCAAGGCGTTTAACAAAATCCACGGAATTACGGATGTGATGAGGGCATTTACCCATATAAGGACTTAATATTCCCGTCAGGTATTTGGCCCACAAGTATGTAGGTGCCCTGATGTTGCTGACAATGGGGCGTAATGGTACCCCCTCTTTGTGAACCTTCGGGAGTCCATATAGTCTATGCGGTACCGGACCTTGGGGTAACAATTTCTTAGCGTCACTCTCCGGTAAATCTGCGTCCTTGAGAAGCGCCCTCGTCTTGTTCTCCTTCTTCTTTGTAGGGTCAACGCTGATATTCCGGTAGGAATCGTCATTTAGCAGGCTCTGCATCTTATCAGTGTAGTCCTTATGGGAGACAACAACTGTAGCATTGCCTTTGTCAGCCGGTAAGACAACAATTTCAGAGCGCTCCCTCAGATCACGAATGGCCGCCCTCTCTTTACTGCTGATATTTGACTTCATCGGCTTGGATTTCGTCAACGCACGACAAGTTTCACGACGTATTTCCTCGGCTGATTCTGGCGGAAGTCGAGCTGCAACCCGTTCAACAGCACTAACAATTTCTGCGACCGGAGTGAACTTGGGGGTGGGAACGAAGTTGAGACCTTTCTGCAAAACCGAGACCGCATCATCACTCAACACCATGCCACTCAAATTGATGACAGTCTTGCAAAATGGCTCTGAGCACTATGGGACTCAACTGCTGTGGTCATAAGTCCCCTCTAGAACTTAGAACTAGTTAAACCTAACTAACCTAAGGACAGCACACAACACCCAGCCATCACGAGGCAGAGAAAATCCCTGACCCCGCCGGGAATCGAACCCGGGAACCCGGGTGTGGGAAGCGAGAACGCTACCGCACGACCACGAGATGCGGGCTAACAGTCTTGCACGGAACCTGCAGAGATGGTTGTCAAGGAGGCGTGAGAACTTAGCTGTTTGACGTCCCGTAGCCTTCTTATGGGCGGAATCAGCTGACACCCAGGTGACACCATCAATCCAATCCCAGGAACAAGAAGTGAACTTACTAGCCAGTTGCAAATGTAGTTTGAGTAATTCCTTTGAGATAAACTCAAGGCTCCGGCGGGTGAATTGCACTCTCTCACATACCAATGCGAGGCTGGCTCGTTTCTTGATTCTCTTAGCTGCTACAGAATCGATGTGATGCATAACCTTAGCAAAATTTGGAACAACATTCTCGGAACGACATCTCTTTAGAAAGGCAAGAGTACTTAGCAAACAACATCTACGGTGGCGCAACTTTTCAAATTTCTTCATGCTGCGATACATCTCCTCCCCGTAAAGGTGTATGATGTGATTCTTGGGTTTCTCCCGGCGTATTTGATAATCAAAATATCCACGGGTGTGCTGCCGGTCTATAGTGTCCAACGGGCACAATATTTCGGCGATCATACATGTCGCCATCATCAGGTGAACTGACGGACTGAGCTCCTGTGAACGTGCCGGCACGGAGATCCGTACGCTAAGGCTGCTCAGAGGGAACTGGGTTCGGTCGCTGCTGCTGCTCTCCTTTATGACTTCCTCACTCTGAGGATGTTCTATTGGAAGTTTGTGGCCTGTTGGCCTTTACTCCCCTGGGAATCTGTCGAATCTTCTGTCTGTACTGGTGGTTGGTTCTGTACTGGCAAGGAGTGCCGATGTCCTATTTCCTGTGCTTGTCGGTGTGACGATTTTTCTTCTTCTTCTTGGCTGTTGGTGAGGGCTCTCCCTCGGTTGGGGTGCTGGGTACAGTGTGCCCTGCTTCTTCGTATTCTCCGCTGGCCAGAGCGAAGATGATGTAGCGCATTTGCCACTCGGTAAAGATAGGGTAGGAATTAATCAGGTTGTAATCCTCCCTGGAAAGGCCGACAAGGCCTTCTGGATACCCAATCGGTTGGTGTGGGGGTGGAGGTTTAGGACGGTTGGGTGGAAGGAAAGGGTAAGGGTTGTCGTGGTGGGGGTACGTGCCATCACGAAGCGATGCATCGATCTTCTGAGTTACAGCGCTTGCGCTGTACATGTCTGGAAGCGGGAGGAATGGGACTTCCTCCCACTCCCCTTCTTGCGCTGCTGCTTCGTGGTCCGTCTTGGGCTGTGTTGCCTCCCCTTCGGCAGGCACGTCGGTCTGCGTGGCCACCGTCGCGACCTTCTTCTCTCGTGGAGGAGTCGTCTGGGTGGCGGTGTCGACAGTTGCGGCGGAAGCTGCTTTGGCTGAGCGAAGCTCCTGCGTCAGCTCAGCAATCTGACGCCGAGCCTGGCCCAGTTCCGCCCGCATGATCGCCCTCTCTTCCGCCATGGTGGATTTGAAGGCGGACATGGCGTCTTGTACGGCGTCGTTAAGGCGCCTGGAGACGACGTCTTCTGTGCAAGTGACCACCTCTTCGTGTGTGGTCGTCACTTGCTTCTGCGTCTTCTTCTCCGGTCCGCGCCAATTTCTTCTGTAGGCGCAGGAACGGGCGTTGGCCGCGTGTGCGCCGCCGCAGTTGGCGCAGGTGCAGGGGACGTCCTTCTGCTTCTTGCAGTCACGTGTGTCGTGTGCTTGCGCACACTTCAAGCACGCGACTGCTCCGCTGCAGTGCTTAGCCACGTGGCCAAGCTTTTGGCAGCGAAAGCACTGCAATACAGTCTTCCTCTTCTTCTTGCCGGGTGTTCCTGCTAACGTGAGCAGCAACTCCGCCAAGGCAGCAGCTTTGCGTCCACTTCCGCGTCCAGGCATCTCGAGTGGCAACAGCGACAATCAGCTTATGCGCAACTCTCCGCGGCGTGAGCGGGAATGGGTTCGGTCGCGGCGGCGGCCGATTTAAATACCCTCCCCCCCCCCCGGCGCGCTCCCTCCGCCACGGGCCGCGCACCGCGGGCGGAGGGTATTTAAATCGGCCGCCGCCACAACCGAACCCAGTTCCCTCTGAGCAGCCTTAGCGTACGGATCTCCGTGCCGGCACGTTCACAGGAGCTCAGTCCGTCAGTTCACCTGATGATGGCGACATGTATGATCGCCGAAATATTGTGCCCGTTGGACACTATAGACCGGCAGCACACCCGTGGATATTTTGATTATCAAATACGCCGGGAGAAACTCAAGAATCACTTCCAAATAAATGTTTCACCTCACACTTATGACGTTTTATACTTGTACCATAATCTGACCATCCAAACAATTGTTGCGAAATACGCCCTGTCTATTCCAAAAGAATTAACCTATTGTACCCAACGTATTTTCATAAGAGAGTCGAAAACTTTTGTATCTTCACTCCTGTTTTTGTCACTTAAGTGACAGAGTACACAGTGAGATTTTTTATTCTAACTTTGTAGTCTGACTTAGGTAATAGTGGACATAGCTGTTAACTAGAGTGCGTTTTAAAATATTATTTTCTGTTTTAGATGTACTAACTTAGTCTCAAAATTTCTTACTTCCAGCCAGTTATAAATTCGCTTGTTAGGACCATCAGCCCCTTCGTGTTCTGTCATAATTGTAGTATGAGATATTAATGTCAGTCGATAGCGACGTCAACTTATTAGTGTCAGTCGCTCTTCGGTTGTCACACTAGCTTGTTACCACCTAAGGCTGTGAGTGTTGTTTTCTTAACACTTCTTATCTGAGATACCATTGCTATCCCCGCACGTCTTTGTCTTTTCGGGTATTCCTTGCTCATGGTAATTACTTTGATGGCCGATAACGGGTAGCTCGCGAGGAGCTGGAATGTGCCAAGCCACAGAACACACAACCCTTCAACCAGAAAAGATAAGCTGATCTTATTTAAGAAGTTGTGTAAACAGTTATTGTGATTTTTTTGTTTACGTGTGAAATCTGACAAAGCGAAGCTATGTAAATGAACAAAATCAGTAATAAACATTTATAATTTCAAATCTGAGCAATAATAATTTGAAATTTCAAATTATGAGATTGCGTGGAGCTTGACCTCACTCAGACAGTTATGTTTCAAAATAAATTCAATAATACACAGTATGAATCGAGATGCTACTCGAACAGGCAGCAAAACATTTCAACCAACGAAAGTTGCAGAATAATACACCAAGGTTCAATAAACATTTATTTAATACATCTGTACCCCAGACCACAACAGGTAATGAGCTGATTTAAAAACAATGTAAAATATTACCTTTATGTAGATCACATGAAGATTATTGAAACTCCCATTTATAGGTAGTGATGGAGTCATTAAAGTGTTCAACATAAGGACCAATTTCCCAAACGTAGAATTAGATGGGCTGGAAATTTATCCTGGAGATAATGTACAGCAGTATGCATATTGACAAATTACCAACAGGTGCTCAAACCCGTCGGACAGGAATTAGATAACCTGTGTAATGTAACTGTGTCGTAAGTGGTTCTACGAATATAAGCTACGCAAGTTGGGACCGGCAAACTCTTTAAATGATATCGGATTAACTCAAACCTAAAACAATATACCACACACAAATTAAATTAATCTATGGCACAGTGGGTAGCTCCGAATAGTGCTCGTACAGTCTTCGTCATGAGGGGCCAACCTAACAAGTCCAACAGCTCACTTTGTACATGAATCCTGCAGCCACAAATAGCAAAGTTCCAAGGCCGTCTTCACCAGATCGGAGTGAAGTGTTTCACAGGCATATAATTTGGAAGAATAGAGATCACACAACTGCTCAGAGTCAAGCTGAACTTTAGCAACTGACAGTCCCCCTACGATGACCATCCTGCAGTTAACGATAGTGACGAATGAGGTTGAGCTATGACACAATTGCAGGAAATAGTAACTACTGTAAGAAATACCTAGACCGAATGTTAACTATTATGTACCAATCTGGAAGCTTTACTGGGTCAGATTAATAGGCGATTGAACATAGTGCTACAAATGGCTCTGACCGCTACGGGACTTAACTTCTGAGGTCATCAGTCCCCTAGAACAGACCTACTTAAACCTATCTAACCTAAGGACATCACACACATCCGTGGCCGAGGCAGGATTCGAACCTGCTACCGTAGCGGTCGCGTGGTTCCAGACTGTAGCGCCTAGAACCGTACGGTCACTTAGGCCGGCCGTAGTGTTACACCAATGAACTCATTTATTCAGTGCAAGAGAGGACCATCCAACATGGGGAGGCTCTATGGTAAAAATAAAATCCGAGGTAATATATTCCTGGTGTTGTTGTTGTTGTTGTTGTATTCAGTCCTAAGACTGGTTTGATGCAGCT
The DNA here is from genome assembly GCF_023898315.1 of Schistocerca nitens. NCBI lineage: Eukaryota > Metazoa > Arthropoda > Insecta > Orthoptera > Acrididae > Schistocerca > Schistocerca nitens. Next base: position 605,467,883 of record NC_064614.1, on the reverse strand, counting down.
CTCCATGCTACTCTATCCTGTGCAAGCTTCTTCATCTCCCAGTACCTACTGCAACCTACATCCTTCTGAATCTGCTTAGTGTATTGATCTCTTGGTCTCCCTCTACGATTTTTACCCTCCACGCTGCCCTCCAATGCTAAATTTGTGATCCCTTGATGCCTCAAAACATGTCCTACCAACCGATCCCTTCTTCTAGTCAAGTTGTGCCACAAACTTCTCTTCTCCCCAATCCTATTCAATACCTCCTCATTAGCTACGTGATCTACCCACCTTATCTTCAGCATTCTTCTGTAGCACCACATTTCGAAAGCTTCTATTCTCTTCTTGTCCAAACTGGTTATCGTCCATGTTTCACTTCCATACATGGCTACACTCCATACAAATACTTTCAGAAACGACTTCCTGACACTTAAATCTATACTCGATGTTAACAAATTTCTCTTCTTCAGAAACGATTTTCTTGCCATTGCCAGTCTACATTTTATATCCTCTCTACTTCGACCATCATCAGTTATTTTACTCCCTAAATAGCAAAACTCCTTTACTACTTTAAGTGTCTCACTTCCTAATCTAATCCCCTCAGCGTCACCCGATTTAATTAGACTACATTCCATTATCCTCGTTTTGCTTTTGTTGATGTTCATCTTATATCCTCCTTTCAAGACACTGTCCATTCCGTTCAACTGCTCTTCCAAGTCCTTTGCTGTCTCTGACAGAATTACAATGTCATCGGCGAACCTCAAAGTTTTTACTTCTTCTCCATGAATTTTAATACCTACTCCGAATTTTTCTTTTGTTTCCTTTACTGCTTGCTCAATATACAGATTGAATAACATCGGGGAGAGGCTACAACCCTGTCTCACTCCTTTCCCAACCACTGCTTCCCTTTCATGTCCCTCGACTCTTATAACTGCCATATTCCTGGTAATATATATATATTCCTGGCATATATATATATATATATATATATATATATATATATATATATATATATATATATATCAAGGAACATGCACATAATGTCAGAATTAGTGTGAATGGAATGTAGTGAAATGAGACACAGGACAACTAGCCACAGAACAAGACAACTTCACTATTGAAATGAAGGGAATGACTATAAATGATGAATCACATGTTGCAAATACATTTAATAATCATTTCTTAAATATAGTATAAAGCATATGGACAATCAGTTCAAGAGCAAAATCATAGCCTTTATATTGAAAAGTCGGCATGGAGGCGGGTGCACCCCTGACGGGATCTGATGGAGGGAGCTGCTTAGCTACACAGGCAAATATTGTACCACACTTTCGAGTTCATATCGATTAAGCGCATCGTTCAGTGTAACTGCGCCATGCAACCCAAAAAGACAATCAGATCACTTCCGAATCTGCTGGTAGGTGTGGCCAAGATATCGATACAGTAGCGACAGAGCTAAAAGTTCCACGTGGGAAATCGTAATAGCCGTTAGCTTGGTGAACAAGTAGAGATCTCCGGCCAAAGTGGCCGTGCGGTTCTAGGCGCTACAGTCTGGAACCGAGCGACCGCTACGGTCGGAGGTTCGAATCCTGTCTCGGGCATGGTGTGTGTGATGTCCTTAGGTTAGTTAGGTTTAATTACTTCTAAGTTCTAGGCGACTGATGACCTCAGCAGTTAAGTCGCATAGTACTCAGAGCCATTTGAACCATTTTTGAACAAGCAGAGGTCAGAATCGTGATCAAGAGAAATAGCACAGTTCGGAGTAATAAAGACTGCCATAACCATTCAAGATGTTAACACAATGAGACGTCAACATGAACGAGACAGTGTGTAGACGGTGCACTGTCTTATGAAATCTTCCTCGGCCACGGCCACGCTGGAGTCGCTGTAGCAGCACACACTCAATCTGGCGGACGGCCGCAGATGTGTTGTCGCCGTTCAGGAACGCTATACTGGAGGCCACAAGTATGTTTATTGGCATAAACAGACAGATTTTGCAAAGTGTCATTAAAGGTAACATATATGGGGCATGTTGAGCACCCTGTAACAACGCTAGTCGTTTCTTGCTGGTCCCTTTATAACCGCATGTCTGCCACAGATTACAACAAGTTTTTCAACATTATGCCACCCCATCTGTCCCCATTAGACTACTTCTCGGCAACCAGCGGTGTTACCGAAATCTGTGACACTGCTTCAGCATTACGACAGACTGAGGCTACAAGGCACTTGGGGCATCTGCACAAAAACATCCAGGGCGGGGGCGCGAATGGATAGCACCCGACCAGTTGGCAAATGGCTTCGAATATGCAATTACCGAGTAGAGGGGTAACGTCGTGTGCTCCAGAGAAGCATCGTCGCTCAACCACCATCCGTTGGAGCAGTCATCAACGTCAGTCATCATCGTTCATTGGTACCGATTGCTATACAATCCTGTGTCTATCACAGGCCCTAGTTTAGAACTGCAACACTGCTATGCACTGAAGAGTTTAGCGATGGCCGTCGCCGATTGTCACCTACGGGGATTGCTGGACAAGCTGTTGGCAACACTCACCCGCCGTGTGGCCTCCGAATGCGACTGCATCGCTAGCATTGACTCAGAATCAGCCGCTGACAAGCTGCCAACCTAGGAAGAACGCTCGACTCTGGGCCAAGCTGTGCCATTTACTGCTGTGACCTGGATCCTAATAGCGTACTGCCGCTGAGGACAATAATACTGGTGCCACGTCTGCGCTCTGGAACTGGGGCGTGTAATGATACAGCTGCAAACCTTTTCTTCATTCCTCTCTAAAATATTAAATTTGAATCTGTATAAACTGACCTATTCACCCATTCGATGATAAGTGATAACTTCTGAGGTCATTAGATTAGATTAGATTAATACTAGTTCCATGGATCATGAATACGATATTTCGTAATGATGTGGAACGAGTCAAGTTTTCCAATACATGACATAATTAAGTAAATTTAACAATATAATTAAGTTAATATATCAAATTTTTTATTTATTTTTTTTATTTTTTTCTTAATTTATATCTAAGAATTCCTCTGTGGAGTAGGAGTTGTCATTCAGAAATTCTTTTAATTTCTTCTTAAATACTTGTTGGTTATCTGTCAGACTTTTGATACTATTTGGCAAGTGACCAAAGACTTTAGTGGCAGTATAATTCACCCCTTTCTGTGCCAAAGTTAGATTTAATCTTGAATAGTGAAGATCATCCTTTCTCCTAGTATTGTAGTTATGCACACTGCTATTACTTTTGAATTGGGTTTGGTTGTTAATAACAAATTTCATAAGGGAGTATATATACCGAGTAGCTACTGTGAATATCCATAGATCCTTAAATAAATGTCTGCAGGATGACCTTGGGTGGACTCCAGCTGTTATTCTGATTACACGCTTTTGTGCTATAAATATGATGAATTACCCCAAAATATGATGCTATATGCAAGCAATGAGTGAAAATAGGCGTAGTAAGCTAATTTACTAAGATTTGCAATGACCCTTATTGCATAAGTAGCTGAACTCTAACGTTTCAGCAGATCATCAATGTGTTTCTTCCAATTTAATCTCTCATCAATGGACACACCTAAAATTTTTGAATATTCTACCTTAGCTAAACGCTTCTGATTTAGGACTATATTTATTAACGGCGTCATACCATTTACTGTACGGAACTGTATGTACTGTGTCTTAACAAAATTCAGTGAGAGTCCGTTTACAAGGAACCACTTAGTAATTTTCTGAAAGACATTATTGACAATTTCATCAGTTAATTCTTGTTTGTCAGGTGTGATTACTATACTTGTATCATCAGCAAAGAGAACTAACTTTGCCTCTTCATGACTATAGAATGGCAAGTCATTAATATAGATTAAGAACAACAAAGGACCCAAGACCGACCCTTGTGGAACCCCATTCTTGATAGTTCCCCAGTTTGAGGAATGTGCTGATCTTTGCATATTATGAGAACTGCTTATTTCAACTTTCTGCACTCTTCCAGTTAGGTACGAATTAAACCATTTGTGCACTGTCCCACTCATGCCACAATACTTGAGCTAACTGTTGTTTAAATGCAAAAATTGTTAAAATTATGCACTGTGTTACCCATTAAACATTATTTTATTTGATTCATCAGTCTTCTGACTGGTTTGGTGCAGCCTGCCACGAATTCCTCTTCTGTACCAACATTATCATCTCAGAGTAGCAATTTCAACCTATGTCCTTAATTATTTGCTGGATGTATGTCTCTTACTTCCTCTACGGTTTTTATCCTCTAAAGCTCTCGCTAGTATCAAACTCAAAAATGTTGGTATTACGCAAATTCAGTTAATTTGTAACATACTGCCCGAAACTGTAGATACCTATGGAAGAAGGTGGTCATAAATTGCAGAAATGTCATAGTGTGCTGCTGCAAATTGCGAAATGGAGGCTAATAAAGGTTGAGGAACATAACTGAGCATGAGTGAGGAGTATTTTCGGTGCTCTCATTATGGTGTGCAGAACCAAGTGAAGAAAGAAACATCATTCCTGGTTGTCAGGCTTGTGTCAGGTTGCTATAAAACCGCTGTCTGGGGCGTTTCCAGACACGTCTTCACTCGTCATCAGGCCTCAGTTCGAAGTGAGACTCGTCATTGAAGAGAATCCTACTCCACGCCAAAGACGTTTTGCAGATGCCCTTGACAGCGGTGGGATGCCAGCCTAACTGTTGCTCACAATCGATCCCGACAACCAGGAATGACAGAATGGCATGACATTTCTTTTCGTAGCTGGAGCTGTTGGGTTGCCATCCTTAGCACCCTTGTAGCGCAGAGGTACATTGACGATTTCTACGCCCCAGTTTGTTGCTCTTCAAGACGTGCAATCCCGGGCTTACAATGCAGCAAGATGGTGTCCACCTGCACATGACGTGGGTTTCTGCTGCTTGTCTTCGTGTTTGTCGAGCACGGAGCATTATGGAGAGAATTTGGCACGATATGCCTCAGGAGGATGTCCAACAACTCTACCAATTAATGGCGAGCCGAATAACTGCTTGCATGAGGACCAGATGTGGACCAATGCGTCATTGAGTTGTTCAATCTGTGACGCTCTTACTCTTGAATAAATTTCTGAAATTGTAGCTATTTGTTTATCTGTATATGTACATCACAACTTGTAAGTAGGCTGTTTAGGTTTTCATGTTGGTAACGCCACGTAGCGCTCTGTATGAAAATCACTGGCTGTGCTGTGTGCAGTCTGTGGCTGGTTTGCATTGCTGTTTGCTATTGTAGTGTTGGGAAGATGGATGTGAACAGCGCGTAGCGTTGCGCAGTTGGAGGTGAGCCGCCAGCAGTGGTGGATGTGGGGAGAGAGATTGCGGAGTTTTGAGAGCGGATGATCTGGACGTGTGTCCATCAGAGACAGTAAATTTGTAAGACTGAATGTCATGAACTGCTATATATATTATGGCTTTTGAACACTATTAAGGTAAATACATTGTTTGTTCTCTATCAAAATCTTTCATTTGCTAACTATGCCTATCAGTAGTTAGTGCCTTCAGTAGTTTGAATCTTTTATTTAGCTGGCAGTAGTGGCGCTCACTGTATTGCAGTAGTTCGAGTAACGAAGACTTTTGTGAGGTAAGTGATTTGTGAAAGGTATAGGTTAATGTTAGTCAGGGCCATTCTTTTGTAGGGATCATTGAAAGTCAGATTGCGTTGCACTAAAAATATTGTGTCGGTTTAGTGTTGATCAGAATAGGTAAAGAGCGAAGTGTCAGAGTACGTTCAGTTCTGCTCAGCTGTGTGAAAATTAAATAATGTAAGAGGTTTATCAGCACAGTAATTCATTAATTTTTCTAAGGGGAGGTTTCAACTTACCTGTTTCGTTCCCATTCGAATAGTTCCTTTTTGGTGCGTCGTTTTATTTATTTAGCCTATTTATTTTTGCTGACGAAATTATGGAGAATAATCTCATAAAGCAATATACACTCCTGGAAATGGAAAAAAGAACACATTGACACCGGTGTGTCAGACCAACCATACTTGCTCCGGACACTGCGAGAGGGCTGTACAAGCAATGATCACACGCACGGCACAGCGGACACACCAGGAACCGCGGTGTTGGCCGTCGAATGGCGCTAGCTGCGCAGCATTTGTGCACCGCCGCCGTCAGTGTCAGCCAGTTTGCCGTGGCATACGGAGCTCCATCGCGGTCTTTAACACTGGTAGCATGCCGCGACAGCGTGGACGTGAACCGTATGTGCAGTTGACGGACTTTGAGCGAGGGCGTATAGTGGGCATGCGGGAGGCCGGGTGGACGTACCGCCGAATTGCTCAACACGTGGGGCGTGAGGTCTCCACAGTACATCGATGTTGTCGCCAGTGGTCGGCGGAAGGTGCACGTGCCCGTCGACCTGGGACCGGACCGCAGCGACGCACGGATGCACGCCAAGACCGTAGGATCCTACGCAGTGCCGTAGGGGACCGCACCGCCACTTCCCAGCAAATTAGGGACACTGTTGCTCCTGGGGTATCGGCGAGGACCATTCGCAACCGTCTCCATGAAGCTGGGCTACGGTCCCGCACACCGTTAGGCCGTCTTCCGCTCACGCCCCAACATCGTGCAGCCCGCCTCCAGTGGTGTCGCGACAGGCGTGAATGGAGGGACGAATGGAGACGTGTCGTCTTCAGCGATGAGAGTCGCTTCTGCCTTGGTGCCAATGATGGTCGTATGCGTGTTTGGCGCCGTGCAGGTGAGCGCCACAATCAGGACTGCATACGACCGAGGCACACAGGGCCAACACCCGGCATCATGGTGTGGGGAGCGATCTCCTACACTGGCCGTACAACACTGGTCATCGTCGAGGGGACACTGAATAGTGCACGGTACATCCAAACCGTCATCGAACCCATCGTTCTACCATTCCTAGACCGGCAAGGGAACTTGCTGTTCCAACAGGACAATGCACGTCCGCATGTATCCCATGCCACCCAACGTGCTCTAGAAGGTGTACGTCAACTACCCTGGCCGCAAGATCTCCGGATCTGTCCCCCATTGAGCATGTTTGGGACTGGATGAAGCGTCGTCTCACGCGGTCTGCACGTCCAGCACGAACGCTGGTCCAACTGAGGCGCCAGGTGGAAATGGCATGGCAAGCCGTTCCACAGGACTACATCCAGCATCTCTACGATCGTCTCCATGGGAGAATAGCAGCCTGCATTGCTGCGAAAGGTGAATATACACTGTACTAGTGCCGACATTGTGCATGCTCTGTTGCCTGTGTCTATGTGCCTGTGGTTCTGTCAGTGTGATCATGTGATGTATCTGACCCCAGGAATGTGTCAATAAAGTTTCCCCTTCCTGGGACAATGAATTCACGGTGTTCTTATTTCAATTTCCAGGAGTGTATATTGCAAACAACCCATCTAATTGCGACTTATTTGATGTTCACATGTAAGATTAAATATCTGTAATCATATGTGTATATTATGACATTTATGACATTCAAGCTGTGTCTGCTTTGAACACGCACTAGTAATAGACACCCCAAACCCTATATAGAGATGACATTTAGCAGGGTATATTTTTTAATTAGTCTCGGCATCTTTTAGAATGTAAATATTGTGATATCGTTTCCCCCTCGCCACAGAATAAGTGATTTTAAACCAATTCTTTCATGGAGAAAATTCCTATCAGACAGCACCTGCTTTCCCTATGTCTTATCTTACGTAGCCACTATACTCTAGGTCGGTCCAGATGCCTGGTGCTAAGTGAGCTACAACCACCAGTGACTTGTAATAGAACAGTAGATAGCCTCTTCCCATATTTGTGTGTACTAGTTTCACCTGAAATGGCACCCGTGGCCCAGGTGTAGTAATCAAAACGTCCTCAGTAACGGGTTCGCAACCCACTACAGCTTAAATTTTGATTAATAATGAACATTGGCTACGGAAAACTTCCGGCATAAGAAGTCACCCTCATTCTGCCAACGGCCCTTTCAAAGAGGACGGAGGGGCAGACAGAGGTTGAGCACACACTCTTATCCTAGTGTGGGAAACTGCTCCTAAAGGTGGAAGAGTCAGCAATGATCATCGGCATGAGGGTGCAGAAGGCAATGGAGGCTACTTGTTTAAAGACACATAACTTATATCCACAGGACGCATGGCCTGTGATTGAAAAAGTTTCATGATGATCTCTCCATTGGCAAAAGATTCCGGAATAGTCCCCCACTTGGACCTCTAGCAGGGTACTGCCAACGGGGAGGTCCACCAGAACAGGTCGCATAACCAACGGATGGATAACGTTCTACGAGTCGGAGCGTCGGATGTCAGAAGCTTGAACCTGGTAGGGAAGCTAGGAAACCTGAAAAGGAAAATATAAAGCCTCAATCTAGACGTAGTAGGGATCAGTGAAGTGAAATGGGAAGAAGACAAGGATTTCTAGTCAGATGAGTATAGGGTAATATCAACAGCAGCAGAAAATGGTATTCGCTATGAGTAGGAAGGCAGGGCAGAGAGTGCCTGACTCTGAATAGTTCAGTGGTGTTCTTATCAGAATCGGAAGCAAACCAACACCAACAACGATAGTTCAGGTGCCCGCATCTCGTGGTCGTGCGGTAGCGTTCTCGCTTCCCACGCCCGGGTTCCCGGGTTCGATTCCCGGCGGTGTCAGGGATTTTCTCTGCCTCGTGATGGCTGGGTGTTGTGTGCTGTCCTTAGGTTAGTTAGGTTTAAGTAGTTCTAAGTTCTAGGGGACTTATGACCACAGCAGTTGAGTCCCATAGTGCTCCGAGCCATTTGAACCATTTTTGATAGTTCAGGTACACATGCCGACGTCGCAAGCTGAAGATGAAGCGATAGCGAAAGTGTATGAGGATACCGAAAGGATAATAGTACGTAAAGGGAGATGAAAATATAATAGTCATGGGAGACTGGAATTCAGTTGTAGGGGAAGGAGGAGAAGAAATGGTTACAGGAGAATATGGATTTGGAGCAAGGAATGAGGGAAGAGATAGACTAATCGAATTCTGTAATAAATTTCAGCAAGTAATAGCGAATACTCTGTTGAAGAATCACAAGAGGAGGAGGTATACTTCGAAAAGGCCGGGTGATACGGGAAGATTTCAATTGGATTACATCATGGTCAGACAGAGATTCCGAAATCAGATATTGAATTTGAGGCGTACCCAGTGGCAGATATAGATTCAAATCAATTTAGTAGTGATGAAGAGTAGGCTGATGTATAAGAAATTATGCAGGAAGAATTAATATGCAAAGAAATGGGATACGAAAGTAATAAGGAATGACGAGATACGTTTGAAGTTCTCTAAGGTTATAGATTAAGAAATAAGGAATATTTCAGTAGGCAGTACAGTTAAAGAGGAATGGGAATCTCTAAAAAGGGCAATCACAAAAGCTGCAAAGAAACCTTGGGTAAGAGAAGAAATACTTCATTTGGTCGAGGAAGTACAAAAATGTCCAGGAACGTTCAGGAATACAGAAATACAAGTTTCTGAGGAATAAAATAAATAGGAAGCGCAGGGAAGCTAAGACGGAATGACTGCATAAAAAATGTGAAGCAATCGAAAAAGAAGTGATTGTCTGAAGGACTGACTCAGCATACAGAAAAGTCAAAACAGCCTTTGGTGAAATTAAAAGCAAGAGCGGTAACATTAAAAGTCAAACGGGAAATTTACTGTTAAATGGAGAGGAGAGAGCGGATAGGTGGAAAGAGTACACTGAAGGCCTCTGCGAGGGATAAGATTTTTCGGTGTGATAGAAGAAGAAGCAGGAGTCGATTTAGAAGAGATAGGGGATTCATTATTAGAATTAGAATGTAATAGAGCTTTAGAGATCAAATATGGCAGAAAGGATATATAACACTAGATCAGAATTTCTAAAATCATTGGGGTAAGTGGCAATAAAACGACTATTTACGTTGGTGTGTAGAATGTATGAGTCTAGCGCTATACCATGTTACTTTCGGAAAAATATAATCCACACAATTCTGAAGACTGCAAAAGCTGACAAATGCAAGAATTATCGCTCTATCACCTTAACATCTCTTGCATCCAATTTAATGACAGGAGTGTTATACTGAAGAATGGAAAAGAAAATTGAGTATGTGGTAGACGACGATCAATTTGGCTTTAGGAAAGATAGTGGCATCAGGGAGGCACTTCTGACGTTGCGGTTGGTAACGGAAGCATGACTAACGAGAAATCAAGACACGTTCACTGAATTTTTCGGTCTGGAAAAAGCTTTTAACAATGTAAAATGGTGCAAGATGTTACAAATTCTGAGAAAAAAATTGTAAGGTATAGAGAGAGACGGGTCATATACAATATGTACAAGATCCACGAGGGAATAATTAGAGTAGACGACCAAGAACGAAGTGCTCGGGTTAAAAAGGGTGTAAAACAATGATGTATTCTGTGTTCAATCTGTACATCGAAGAAGCAATGACGGAAATAAAAGAAAGCTCCAGGAGTGGGATTAAAGTTCAAGGTGAAAGGATATCAAAGATACGATTCGCTGATAACATTGCCGTCCTGTGTGGAACTGAAGAATAATTGCAGGATCTGCTGAATGGAACGAACAGTGTAATGAATACAGAATGGGGACTGAGAGTAAACTGAAAAAAGACGAAAGTAATGAGAAGTGGCAGAAATGAGAGCAGCTGTCGCTACTCTCATTTCTGCTACTTCTCAGTACTTTCGTCTTAACATTAGGATTGATGGTAACGAAGTAGATGAAGTTAAGGAATTCTACTACCTAGGCAGCAAACCACCCAAAGACGGATAGAGCAGAACGACATCAATAGCAGACTAGCTCTGGCGAAAAGGGCGTCACTGGCCAAGAGAAGTTTACTAGTATCAAACATAGGCCTTAATTTGAAGAAGAAATTTCTAAGATAGTATATTTGGAGCGGAGCACTGTATAGTAGTGAAACATGGACTGTGGGAAAACCGGAACAAAAGAGAATCGAAGCATTTGAGATGTGGTGCTGCAGACGAATGTCGAAAGTTAGGGGGACTGGTAAGGAATGAGGTTCTGCGCAGAATCAGAGAGGGAAGGAATGTTTGGAAAACACTGACAAGGGGTAGGGACAGGATGACAGGACATCTTGTTGAGTGGTACTTAAGATAGGTGAATAAATTAGTGAAATCAATGTGAAGTGAAGTAGAAATTAGAAAATAAATGAAAAACTTAGTTTAGTTTAGAAGAATTACACACTGGCAAACAGCGGGCAAAGCAGCAGTGGCAACGGCCGGCGCTTGAAGTCAGCACGTTCAGGAGAGAAGCGGACGCTGTCGATTCAGCCGTCAGGGCATCGCCCGACCGGCTCACGTGTTTCTCAATTGTCACATGTGACACAGCTTCGCAAACGACACAGCTGCCACTCTCCCAGCAAGAACAATTGAGTAAGGAAATAGTTGTACAAAACTTTCAATAAAAGTTATCTTATGTAAAAAATGCTGTTTCATTCTACCTCATACCCGAGCCAAGGAAGAATCCACCCTGCCCACATGTTGTTAAGCGAGAAATATTAATTTATTTAGTATTTTCACCCTTACATAATGCTTTAGAATTAAATGCCCATTGCAGTAATGATCATGACAACTGACTAGCATCAAAAGAGAAAACCCAGTTACATTTAGTAGCAGAAGTGTTACAATCTGTTAAGGCACCAGGGAATGACTTCCATGGTACTAGAAGGAGCTGTAGAGGGCAAAAACTCTAGAGGAAGACAGAGGTTGGAATACATTCAACAGATAATTGAGTATGTATGTTTTAAGTGCTACTCTGAGATGAAGAGTTTGATACAGGTGAAGAATTCGTGATGAGCTTCATCAAACCGTTCATAAAGACTAAAAAAAAATTCATTTAGCTGCATCTCTACCTCCAAATGCTTACTATGGTGTTATGGTAATCTCGACGTTTTGTGGAACAGAGCACAAAATACTGCTCATTATATATATATATATATATATATATATATATATATATAAATCTCAAGAAGTACTTGACTGATTTACTTCAAATTTTTGCATGTTACTGTAATCAACTTTGGACACATGAAGTAATATGTAAATGTATATAAACTATATGTTAGTGAAACATTGTTAGCAATCAGGAAAATTGTATTTATAGCTTACTGGCCTATGTTTAGAATTCTACAGCAAAATCTGAATTTCTAATAACAATAATCAAGGCTCAAGGTCAGAGAGAAGGAGTAAAAGGAGATGGACAGTGGGGTGTGTAAAAATGAACACAGAAAGCGGAGAGGAGGAGATGGAGAGATGGGGAAGGAGAATATCACCATAGAAAGTGGGAAGGAGGTGATGCATAGAGAGAGGGGAAAGGGAGAAGGGGCAGGTGGAGATAGATGGAGAGGGGGGAGGAGAAGATAGACAGAGAAAACGGGAAAGGGTGATGGACAGAGAGAAGGGACAAGAAAAAATGGAGAGGTGGGAGGAGAAGGTGGTTAGAGAAAGGGGGAGGTGATGCACACAGAGTGTGAGAGGGGGGTGGGCAGGAGGAGAAAATGGACGGAGAATGAGGGAGGAGATGATGAACAGAGACAGAGAGGGGGGGGGGAGTAGCAGAGGAACAAAGAGAAGAGGAGGAGGATATGGAAAGAGACAGGGAGAGAAAGAGATAACGACATATATCCAGTTATCACATATTAGAACCATACTGAGTCAAGTAACATGTTTCTGGGAACAGCTAGTAGAGATATAAATCAAAAGAGAGACTGGAGAATACCTAACCAACACTATCTCAGCAACGCGATTTTATCAGTAGTAGTATTTTGAAAAGTACATCTTTCACGGATGAATGACATTTCTCTCAGCCCAGTACCACTTCTGGCATATGTATCATTTCCACTCTAGGTAAGCCAATTTTAGGACTGTTACAGTAACTACTGTTTCGGCAATAGCGTATTAGAACAGTATTGGATTCTTCTCTTGCGATAGGCTCTACATCCAGGAAATTAAAGAAATAGTTCTCCTCTTCGCCACTCAACTAAACCATTCCACTGTGGAGTGACGGGTTTTAACCTGATAACACTCCTCCCAACACTCTGGCAGATGACACAGCATCGAATGTTTTACCAGCAGCACTCTGCGAGTGATGAAGTGTCGTATTTTTAAACGTGTGCAAGGCTGTCCGCATCTACAAAAAATATTATTGTCTGTCAGTTCTACGTTTTAGCAGTAAAATCGTGATTCCTCAATGTTAACCAGCTCCTTTAAAGAAAGTGTTAACATCACTAAGGAATCCCATTAAGAACTGACTTAGCTAGACATTATCTGTGTCTATATAGAACGACAATGTGTCATGTCTCATTTCTTCAAAAACATCGAAATCCTAATTATACAACATTTTTTGCTAATTACACCATAGGATCTCCTATGCAATGTGACTAAACAGAATAACCAAAGCACATACTAGTTTTTTATGTCTGAAGTATCGTGTAAACTAATGTACATTTAGCAAACAATTTAAAAACCTTCATTTCTTTGGCAAATACATCAACGTATCGTGATACAGTTTTAGTGATACTTCCTGTACCCCAATTTCGTATCTGAATTTTTTCTGTATTTTTCCATATTTTCATATTTTACACATTTCTTTATATTTTGTGTGTAAATATAAAATGATATTTATGCTCTAATTGCTTACCCCAACAAGTTTCTTTGGCATCCAACAGTGGTTTCGATGCCACTAGCAAGCCACAGGGAGTCTGCATAGTTTCTGCAAGATCACACGGTCCTCTCCTGGTTCCAGTTGTTAACGCAGAAAAAAATTAATGACATTCAATGATAACTGACGAAGCCAGCCCTTATATACATAAAATACAAATGGGTTACAGTGGAGATGGAGTTCCAACGTTAGCTATCTTAAATGCAGCTTAATGTTAACAGATCGTTACAAAAAGAATGTACCCCCATGACCGCCTGACAATTATGACATCCATTTTTGTTTTTGTTAGTTGTCAACACACAGTACTGAACAACCGCTGTTGACAAAGCTTCGTATATACACTAAAGATATGTATGGCATTACTGACCGGGAGACCCCATCTGGTGTTGTCCGGTCGCCTGCTGGAAGTCTGTTTATTTGTCGGTATACTTCTTGAGACAAGAACCTACTTCTTGGGCACTTCGCCCAAACTCCTTTTCCCTTTTCCATTTGCAACGGAGTCACCTCTTGCTAAAATACTTGCTATATGCTAAACACAATGCTTCTCCGTGCGTGACAGAACAGCGCTATCTTGAATGGTGTGTTGTGTCTTCCTCATAGCTTTCTATAATTTTTAAGTGTTTGCGTATAATGAGAGCTATCCTCGTTCCGAGAAGCCACTCTACACTACGTGATCGAAAGTGTCTGGACACCCCCAGAAACATACGTTTTTCGTATTAGGTGCATTGCGCTGCCACCCACTGAGAGGTACTCCATATCAGCGACCTCAGTAGTCATTACACATCGTCGGAGAGCAGAATGGGGCGCTCCACGGAACTCAAGGACATCGAACGTGGCCAGGTGATTGGGTGCCATTTCTAAACATCCCTAGGTCCGCTGTTTCCGACGTGATAGTGAAGTGGAAACATGAAGGGACACGTACATCACAGAAGTGTACAGGCCGACCTCGTCTGTTGACTGACAGAGACCGCCAACAGCTGAAGAGGGTCGTAATGTGTAATAGGCAGACATGTATCCACATGTTGTTGTTGTTGTGGTCTTCAGTCCTGAGACTGGTTTGATGCAGCTCTCCATGCTACTCTATCCTGTGCAAGCTTCTTCATCTCCCAGTACCTACTGCAACCTACATCCTTCTGAATCTGCTTAGTGTATTCATCTCTTGGTCTCCCTCTACGATTTTTACCCTCCACGCTGCCCTCCAATGCTAAATTTGTGATCCCTTGATGCCTCAAAACATGTCCTACCAACCGATCCCTTCTTCTAGTCAAGTTGTGCCACAAACTTCTCTTCTCCCCAATCCTATTCAATACCTCCTCATTAGTTACGTGATCTACCCACCTTATCTTCAGCATTCTTCTGTAGCACCACATTTCGAAAGCTTCTATTCTCTTCTTGTCCAAACTAGTTATCGTCCATGTCTCACTTCCATACATGGCTACACTCCATACAAATACTTTCAGAAACGACTTCCTGACACCTAAATCTATACTCGATGTTAACAAATTTCTCTTCTTGAGAAACGCTTTCCTTGCCATTGCCAGTGTACATTTTATATCCTCTCTACTTCGACCATCATCGGTTATTTTACTCCCTAAATAGCAAAACTCCTTTACTACTTTAAGTGTCTCATTTCCTAATCTAATTCCCTCAGCATCACCCGACTTAATTCGACCACATTCCATTATCCTTGTTTTGCTTTTGTTGATGTTCATCTTATATCCTCCTTTCAAGACACTGTCCATTCCGTTCAACTGCTCTTCCAAGTCCTTTGCTGTCTCTGACAGAATTACAATGTCATCGGCGAACCTCAAAGTTTTTACTTCTTCTCCATGAATTTTAATACCTACTCCGAATTTTTCTTTTGTTTCCTTTACTGCTTGCTCAATATACAGATTGAATAACATCGGGGAGAGGCTACAACCCTGTCTCACTCCTTTCCCAACCACTGCTTCCCTTTCATGCCCCTCGACTCTTATAACTGCCATCTGGTTTCTGTACAAATTGTAAATAGCCTTTCGCTCCCTGTATTTTACCCCTGCCACCTTCAGAATTTGAAAGAGAGTATTCCAGTTAACATTGTCAAAAGCTTTCTCTAAGTCTACAAATGCTAGAAACGTAGGTTTGCCTTTTCTTAATCTTTCTTCTAAGATAAGTCGTAAGGTTAGTATTGCCTCACGTGTTCCAACTTTTCTACGGAATCCAAACTGATCTTCCCCTAGGTCGGCTTCTACTAGTTTTTCCATTCGTCTGTAAAGAATTCGCGTTAGTATTTTGCACCTGTGACTTATTAAACTGATATTTCGGTAATTTTCACATCTGTCAACACCTGCTTTCTTTGGGATTGGAATTATTATATTCTTCTTGAAGTCTGAGGGTATTTCGCCTGTCTCATACATCGTGCTCACCAGATGGTAGAGTTTTGTCATGACTGGCTCTCCCGAGGCTATCAGTAGTTCTAATGGAATGTTGTCTACTCCCGGGGCCTTGTTTCGACTCAGGTCTTTCAGTGCTCTGTCAAACTCTTCACGCAGTATCTTATCTCCCATTTCGTCTTCATCTACATCCTCTTCCATTTCCATAATATTGTCCTCAAGTACATCGCCCTTGTATAAACCCTCTATATACTCCTTCCACCTTTCTGCCTTCCCTTCTTTGCTTAGAACTGGGTTGCCATCTGAGCTGTTGATATTCATACAAGTGGTTCTCTTCTCTCCAAAGGTCTCTTTAATTTT
Source organism: Schistocerca nitens (assembly GCF_023898315.1). NCBI lineage: Eukaryota > Metazoa > Arthropoda > Insecta > Orthoptera > Acrididae > Schistocerca > Schistocerca nitens. The sequence continues at coordinate 605,451,483 of NC_064614.1, read as the reverse complement.
CCTGTAGGCAGTATCTATCTTACCCCTAGTGAGACAAGCCTCTACATCCTTACATTTGTCCTCTAGCCATCCCTGCTTAGCCATTTTGCACTTCCTGTCGATTTCATTTTTGAGACGTTTGTATTCCTTTTTACCTGCTTCATTTACTGCATTTTTATATTTTCTCCTTTCATCAATTAAATTCAATATTTCTTCTTTTACCCAAGGATTTCTATTAGCCCTCGTCTTTTTACCTACTTGATCGTCTGCTGCCTTCACCACTTCATCCCTCAGAGCTACCCATTCTTCTTCTACTGTATTTCTTTACCCCATTCCTGTCAATTGTTCCCTTATGCTCTCCCTGAAACTCTCTACAACCTCTGGTTCTTTCAGTTTATCCAGGTCCCATCTCCTTAAATTCCCACCTTTTTGCAGTTTCTTCAGTTTCAATCTGCAGTTCATAACCAATAGATTGTGGTCAGAATCCACATCTGCCCCAGGAAATGTCTTACAATTTAAAACCTGGTTCCTAAATCTCTGTCTTACCATTATATAATCTATCTGATACCTACTAGTATCTCCAGGATTCTTCCAGGTATACAACCTTCTTTTATGATTCTTGAACCAAGTGTTAGCTATGATTAAGTTATGCTCTGTGCAAACTTCTACAAGGCGGCTTCCTCTTTCATTCCTTCCCCCCAATCCATATTCACCTACTATGTTTCCTTCTCTCCCTTTTCCTACTGATGAATTCCAGTCACCCATGACTATTAAATTTTCGTCTCCCTTCACTACCTGAATAATTTCTGTTATCTCGTCATACATTTCATCTATTTCTTCATCTTCTTCATCATCATCTGTATCCACATATCACACAGGAATTCCAAATTGAATCAGTATCCACTGCAAATACTGCGGCAGTTTGGCGGGAGGTGAGAAAACTTGGATTTCATGGTCGCGTGGCTGCTCGTAAATCACGCCGGTAAATGCCAAACGACGCCTCGCTTGGTGTAACGAGCGTAAACATTGGACGATTGAACAGTGGGAAGACGTTGTGTGGAGTGACGAATCACGTTACACAATGTGGCGATCCGATGGCAGGGTGTTGGTATGGCGAATGCCCGGTGAAAGACATCTGCCAGCGTTTTGTGCCAAAAGTTAAATTCGGAGGTAGTGGTGTTATGGTGTAGCTGTGTTTTTCATGGCGGGGGCCTGCACCCCTTGTTGTTTTGCGTGACACTATCACCGCACGGGCCTACATTGATGTCTTAAGGACCTACTTGCTTCCCACTGTTGAAGAGCAATTCTGGGATGTCGATTGCATCTTTCAACACGATCGAGCACCTGTTCATAATGCACGGCCTGTGGCGGAGTGGTTACACGACAATAACATCCCTGTAATGGACTGACGTGCACGGAGTTCTGACCTGAACTCTATGGAACACCTTTGGAATGTTTTGGAATGCCTACTTCGTGCCATGCCTCACCGACCGACATCCATACCTCTCCTCAGTGCAGCACTCCGTGAAGAATGGGTTGCCATTCCCCAAGAAACTTTCCAACACCTGATTGAACGTATGCCTGCGAGAGTGGAAGTTGTCATCAAGACTAAGGGTGAGCTAACACCATATTGAATTCCAGCATTAGCGATTGAGGGCGCCATGAACTTGTCATTGTCAGCCAGGTGTCCGGATACTTTTGATCACATAGTGTACCTTACCCTCGCATTATTTTCATTTCACCACTGAATTGCAGAATGATCTAACACAGAAGGTGCTTCGGAAGACTTGAGATCAATTAAGGCAGAAGACATAGACAACTTTTTTTCGGAATTCCTAAAATCATTTGGTAAAGTGTAAACCAATTCGTTATCTAAAAGAAAGTGTAAAAGCCCTGAGACTGGTGTTACACTTTGGGACTTCTCTGGTTGAATTTTTGTATGGAGCTAATCACAACGGTTACTTTTTCAATGCTTTATATTTTGAACTACTTGTGGAACATGGAATATTCACTTGGTTGTTAATTTCTAGTTTTTCTTGTTTCTACATAACCTCTATTGTTACATGCTTCCAAATTATTCGTTACCAGTTATATTTCGACAATAATGTGATTTGTATCTAGGAATTTTATTTATACCAATGTTTTTCTTATGTGTCTTAGAGATACATACATTAAAATCATAAGAAGCCAAAGGGGAGTACGTACACAATTACATCTATACGTCGCAAGTCATTTCACGGTGTGTTAGAATGTGCTCTGTGTAGCACTTAGATCTACTTCGTTTCATGTTCCTGTCGCGAACAGTCCAGTAACGATTAGGAACAGTGATCCAAGCCTCTAAATGGTAATAACGGGATTACCACTTCACTGGTTCCGGACAAGCCTATTCTGGTTTAATAAGAAGGTTGCAAGCAACACATCCAATGTGCTACCATCTGAAGGCACTTTTAACGAAGCGCTAACTCTCCATTCCATGTTTCCATATTAACAAAGGTCAACCAAGAGCATAGGTTCTTAATAGTGATATAAGTCATAGAAATGACATTAGTGACCGTAACAAAACACTGTTTTGTTGTTTCTAGTGTTATAAGATCTTAAATAGTATGAATCAAGGAACCAATAAGAAATGCAGTTGAAGAGGAATGGAGAAGTGACCCAGAATTTCCTAATCTACGTAACGAATGTTTTATTTAACTTTAAGACTTACATGTACAATACTGTTGACAATTTATGAAGTTGAGCTGTGAATGAGAGGTTGTTTAATTAGTCGATATGTCATACAGACATTACATAAAAATTATATTCCCACAATTATTGTGTTCGAAAAGTCCCTGATGTGTACATCCATCGCGTAAACCTAAGTTACCATTGATTCTTTTTTATTTAGTTAGTTAAGTTAATTTTTACATATTTTAACATTATCTATTCATACTCTGGTTAATGAAGTCAATGCAACCTTGTGCAGTCCAGCGTGTGTAAATATAGCCATTATTATTATGGTAACATGACACTGGTGTGTGGTCTAATCGTAGCGCCTTTGCTTAGTAATCAAAACGTCCTCGCTCACGGGTTCTAAACCAGCTACCACTTAAATTTTGTATAAAAGTCATTAGTTTCGGCGATCGAGACTTCATGTACAGAAATTTGGAAATTTGTGGTAAGATCTTCTGCTACCAAACTGCTGAAGTCATCGGTCCCTAAGTTTACACACTACTTAATCTAACTTAAACTAACTTATGCTAAGGACACCACACACGCCCATGCCCGAGGGAGGACTCGAACCTCCGATGGGGGGAACGGCGGGAACCGTGAGAAGAGGCCCTAGACCGCGTAGCTACACCGCGTGGCACTTCATGTACAGCTAAGTCTACGTGGATACTCCGACAATCATATTTAAGTGCCTGGCAATAGGCTCATAGATCCACTTCACATTAATTCTCTGTTATTCCAATCTCGAAGAGCGCGCGGAAAAGAACGAACACCTATATCTTTCCGTGCGACTTCTGATTTCCCTTATTTTGTTATGATGATCGTTTCTCCCTACGAAGGTCGGCGTCAACAAGGTATTTTCGCATTCGGAGGAGATAGATGATGATTCCCTCCCATGAACCATGGACCTTTCCGTTGGTGGGGAGGCTTGCGTGCCTCAACGACACAGATAGCCGTACCGTAGGTGCAACCACAACGGAGGGGTGTCTGTTGAGAGGCCAGACAAACGTGTGGTCCCAGAAGAGGGGCAGCAGCCTTTTCAGTAGTTGCAGGGGCAACAGTCTGGATGATTGACTGGTCTGGCCCTACAACACTAACCAAAACGGCCTTGTAGTTGTGGTACTGCGAACGGCTGAAATCAAGGGGAAACAACAGCCGTAATTTTTCCCGAGGGAATGCAGCTTTACTGTATGATTAAATGATGATGGCGTCCTCTTGGGTAAAATACTCCGGAGGTAAAATAGTCCCCCATTGGGATCTCCGGGCGGGGACTAATCAAGAGGACGTCGTTATCGGGAGAAAGAAAACTGGCGTTCTATGGACCGGAGCGTGGAATGTCAGATCCCTTAATCGGGCAAGTAGGTTAGAAAATTTAAAAAGGGAAATGCATAGGTTAATGTTAGATATAGTGGGAATTAGTGAAGTTCGGTGGCAGGAGTAACAAGACTTTTGGTCAGGCGAATACATGTGTTATAAATACAAAGTCAAATAGGGGTCATGCAAGAGTAGGTTTAATAATGAATAAAAAAATAGGAGTGCGGGTAAGCTACTACAAACAGCATCGTGAACGCATTATTGCGGCCAAGATAGACACGAAGCCCACGCCGTAGGTGAATGTGGATTCGGGGTAAGAAACGAAAGAGGAAGCCGCCTGGTAGAATTTTGCACAGAGCATAACTTAATCATAGCTAACACTTGGTTCAAGAATCATGAAACAAGGTTGTATACATGGAACATGGAAGGACCCTGGAGATACTAGAAGGTATCAGATAGATTATATAATGCTAAGACAGAGATTTAGGAACCAGGTTTTAAATTGTAAGACATTTCCAGGGGCAGATGTGGACTCTGACCACAATCTATTGGTTATGAACTGTAGATTAAAACTGAAGAAACTGCAAAAAGGTGGGAATTTAAGGAGATGGGACATGGATAAACTGAAAGAACCAGAGGTTGTACAGATTTTTAGGGAGAGCATAAGGGAACAATTGACAGGAATGGGGGAAAGAAATACAGTAGAAGAAGAATGGGAAGCTTTGAGGAATGAAATAGTGAAGGCAGCAGAGGATCAAGTAGGTAAAAAGACGAGGGCTAGTAGAAATCCTTGGGTAACAGAAGAGATATTGAATTTAATTGATGAAAGGAGAAAATACAAAAATGCAGTAAGTGAAGCAGGCAAAAAGGAATACAACCGTCTCAAAAATGAGGTCGACAGGAAGTGCAAAATGGCTAAGCAGGGATGGCTAGAGGATAAATGTAAGGATGTAGAGGCGTATATCACTAGGGGTAAGATAGATACTGCCTACATGAAAATTAAAGAGACCTTTGGAAAAAGGGGAACCACTTGCACGAATATCAAGAGCTCAGATGGAAACCCAGTTCTAAGCAAAGAAGGGAAAGCAGAAAGGTGGAAGGAGTATATAGAGGGTCTATACAGGGGCGATGTTCTTGAGGACAATATTATGGAAATGGAAGATTATGTTGATGAAGATGAAATGGGATATATGAGACTGCGTGAAGGGTTCGACAGAGCACTGAAAGACCTGAGTCGTAAGAAGGCCCCGGTAGTAGACAACATTCCATTAGAACTACTGACGGCCTTGGGAGAGCCAGTCCTGACAAAACTCTACCATCAGATGAGCAAGATGTATGAGACAGGTGAAATACCCTCGGACTTCAAGAAGAATATAATAATTCCAATCCCAAAGAAAACAGGTGTTGAGAGATGTGAAAATTACCGAACTACCAATTTAATAAGCCACGGCTGCAAAATACTAACACGAATTCTTTACAGATGAATGGAAAAAGTGATAGAAGCCGTCCTCGTGGAAGATCAGTTTGGATTCCGTAGAAATGTTGGGACACGTGATGCAATACTGACCCTACGACTCACCTTAGAAAATGGATTAAGGAAAGGCAAACCTACGTTTCTAGCACTTGTAGACTTAGAGATAGCTTTTAACAATGTTGACAGGAATACTCTCTTTCAAATACTGAAGGTGACAGGGGTAAAATTCAGGGAGCGAAAGGCTATTTACAATTTGTACAGAAAGCAGATGGCAGTTATAAGAGTCGAGGGACATGAAAGGGAAGTATGGTTGGGAAGGGAGTGAGACAAGGTTGTAGCCTCTCCCCGATGGTATTCAATCTGTATATTGAGCAAGCAGTAAAGGAAACAAACAAAAGTTCGGAGTAGGTATTAAAATCCATGGAGAAGAAATAAAAACTTTGAGGTTCGCCGATGACATTATAATTCTGTCAGAGACAGCAAAGGACTTGGAAGAGCAGTTGAACGGAATGGACAGTGTCTTGAAAGGAGGGTATAAGATGAGTATCAACAAAAGCAAAACCAGGATAATGGAATGTAGTCGAATTAAGTCGGGTGATGCTGAGGGAATTAGATTAGGAAATGAGACACTTAAGGTAGTAAAGGAGTTTTGCTGTTTGGGAAGCAAAATAACTAATGATGGTCGAAGTAGAGATGATATAAAATGTAAACTGGCAATGGCAAGGAAAGCGTTTCTGATGAAGAGAAATTTGTTAACATCGAATATAGATTTAAGCGTCAGGAAGTCGTTTCTGAAAGTATTTGTATGGAGTGTAGCCATGTATGGAAGTGAAACGTGGACGATAAATAGTTTGGACAAGAAGAGAATAGAAGCTTTTGAAATGTGGTGCTACAGAAGAATGCTGAAGATTAGATGGGTAGATCGCATAACTAATGAGGAGGTATTGAATAGGATTGGGAAGAAGAGAAGTTTGTGGCACAACTTGTCTAGATGAAGGTATCGGTTGGTTGGACATGTTCTGAGGCATCAAGGGATCACCAGTTTACTATTGGAGTGTAGCGTGGAGGGTAAAAATCGTAGAGGGGGACCAAGAGATGAATACACTAAACAGCTACAGAAAGATGTAGGTTGCAGTAGGTACTGGGAGATGAAGAAGCTTGCACAGGATAGAGTAGCATGGAGAGCTGCATCAAATCAGTCTCAAGACCGAAGACCACAACAACACAACAGCAGCAACAGATGATTGAAATTTCGTGAGAAGATACTGCCACAACGGGAAACGCCTTTGTTTTAATGATATCCACCCCAAATCCTGTATCATGTCAGTGAACCCTCTAAACTATTTCGCTCTGATACAAAACGTACTACTCTTCTTTGAACTTTTTTGATGCACTCCGTTAATCCTATCCCCCAGACAGCGCAGCAGTACTCCAAAAGAGGACGGACAAGCGTAATGAAGGCAGTCTCTTTAGTAGATCTGTTACATTTTCCAAGTGTTCTGCCAGTAAAACGCAGTCCTTGGTTTGCCTTCCCCACAACATTTTCTACGTGTTCTTTCTAATTTAAATTGTTCGTAATTGTAATTCCTCGGTATTTAGTTGAATTTTGCAGCCTTTATATTTGATTGATTTATCGGGTAACCAAAATTTATCGGATTCCTTTGAGCACTCATGTGGATTACCTCTCAACTCTGGCATAACAAGTCACCCTCATTCTGCCAACGGACTTGTCAAAGAGGACGGACGAGTGGACAGAGGGTCAGGACACTCTCTTGCCTTTGGGGTGGGAAAGTGCACCTAAAGGCGCAGGAATCAGCAATGATCAACGGCATGAGGATGCAGAAGGCAATGGAAACTCCTGCATTAAAGACATAACGTATATCCACAGGACATGTGGCCTATAATATTGAAAAACTGTTATCACGATCAATCGATGAGAAAAGATTCCGGAATAGTTCTCTTTCGGATCTCCAAGAGAGGACTAGAAAGGAGGCGGTAACTATGAGCAAAAAATTGATTAACTAAAGGAAGGATAAAGTTCTACGAATTGAGGAGGGGAATGCCAAAAGTTTTAATATGGTAAGAAAGCCAAAAACTCTGAAAATGAGAATGCAAAGGCTCAATCTAGCTAGATACAGTTGGAGGTCAGTGAAGTGAAATGGAAAGAAGACAAGGATTTCTGGTTGAGTATAGGGTAATACCAACAGCAGCAAAAATAGGTGTAACGGGAGTAGTATTCGTTATGAACAGGAAGTAGGGCAGAGTGTGTTTTACTGTGAACAGGTCAGTGATAGAGCTGTTCTTATCAGAATCGATAGCAAACCAACACCGACAGCGATAATTCAGGTATGCATGCCGACGTCGCAAGCTGAAGATGAAGAGATAGCGAAAGTATCTGAGGATACCGAACGGGTAATTCAGTACGTAAAGGGAGATGAAAATCTAACAATATGTCGGACTGGAATTCGGTTGTAAGGGAAGGAGTATAAGACAGGATTACGGGAGAATATGGGCTTGAAGTAGGGATGAGAGAGGAGGAAGACTAATTAAGTTCTGCAAGAAATTTCAGACAGAAATAGCCAATACTCTGTTCAAGGATCAGAATAGGAGAAGATATACTTGGAAAAGTCCGGGAGATATGGGGAGTATTCGGTTACATTATATGATGGTCAGACAGAGATTCCCGAAATCAGATACTGTGTGGCGAAACAAGCGCTGTATTATTGTTAGAGGTACAGAGGCGAGCGAGTGTGCCGGGCTTAACCCGGTTCAGTACTACTAGCTTCACGTTATCATAATGCGTCTGTGTGTAGCATACAAATTATTAAGCGATAATCTAAGCATGAAATTAAAAATTAAAGCAACTTCCAAACTTGTCAGTATATTTATGTTATCATTATGAGGTATCAGAATGACCTAATGAATATGTTTTGCTAAACACATTATTTTAAGAAAAAAATAAATGGCGGTAAATATTGAAGCTACAGAACTAAAAATAGTTCAGAATGTGCACAGATGTGTCACAACCAAAAGTTACTAGCATCAAATCGATCGGTGCAATGTTTTGCCCAAAATCGGAGTTTTTACGAAAACTTGAAGGCGCTAAATACGAGGGTGAGTCAAATGAAAACCTTAAATATTTTTTAAAATATTATTTATTGTGCAGAAGTGGTACAAAGCTGTATCACGTTTCAACATAATCTCCCCCACGCTCAATGCAAGTCCTCCAGAGCTTACAAAGCGTATAAATACCTTTAGAAAAAAATCTTTTGGTAGCCCGCGCAATCTCTCATGCACGTCATGGCGTACCTCTTCATGAGAACGGAACTTCTTTCCTCCCGTTGCATCTTTGAGTGGTACAAACATATGGAAATCACTTGGTGATGAGGAATGGCGCCATTCCTTGCTCGCTCTCTTCGTTTCCGGTTGGTGGAAGTGAACCCAGGTTTCGTCCCCAGTAACGATTCTTACAAGGTAGCCATCACCTTCTCGTTCAAAGCGCCGAAGAAGTTCTTCACAAGAATCAACACGTCGTTCTCTCATTTCAGGAGTCAGCTGCCGTGGCACCCATCTTGCAAACACTTTGTTAAACTGGAGCACATCATGCACAATGTGGTGTGCTGACCCTTGACTAATCTGTAAACATGGTACAATGTCATTCAGTGTCACTCGGCGGTTTTCCTTCACTGTGGCTTCAACTGCTGCACTGTTCTGTGGAGTCACAACTCGTTGTGCCTGACCTGGACGAGGAGCATCTTCCACTACAGTCACACCATTTGCGAACTTCCTACACCATTGGTAGACTTGCTGCTATGACAAACATGCATCACCGTACTGAACCTTCATTCGTCGATGAATTTCAATTGATTTCACACCTTCACTAGGCAAAAACCGAATAACAGAACGCTGTTCTTCCCTGGTGCAAGTCGCAAGTGGGGCGGCCATCTTTATACTGATACTGACACGGTATGTGTGCATCTGCACTATGCTGCCACCTACAGGCCATTCTGCACGCTGTTTGTAGCACGCTTACCAACTTACAGGATAAAGGAGCGAAATTTAGATTTGTTATTATAAATTTAAGGTTTTCATTTGACTCACCCTCGTATTAGACTTAAAAGGATGACAATTCGTAGGTAGTCCCAGTTTAATGTAAAAACTCCAGTAAGCTAGTTCTGTTAGTTTTACGTAATTTACTAAAAATTAATTTGGAATCAAATCGTCCCAATTAATAAAAGATTAAATATGATTTATATTTCTTACAGAATGTTCTAATTACAGCACTCGATTACACTGATGAAATAAAAATAATACTGCTGTACCAAGTTCCAAGACTTTAGAGTAAATAACAATCATTACAAGCAATCTTAAACAGGCAGTTAAGAGATCATGTTCTACTGTCACAATTCCATTCTAAAAATTCACCACTGAAGCGCCAAAGAAACTGGCATAGGCATGCGTACTCAAATACGAAGATATGTAGACAATCAGAATCCGGAGCTGCGATCAGCAACGACTGTATAAGACAACAAGTGTCTGGATCAGTTATTAGATGGTTTGCTGCTGCTACAATGGCAGGTTATCAAGATTTAACTGAGTTTGAACGTAGTGTTATAGTCGGCACACGACCGATGGGATATAGCGTCCCCGAGGTTGTGATGATGTGGGGATTTTCCCATACGACAGTTTCACGAGCGTACAGTGAATATCAGGGATCTGGTAAAACATCAAATCTCCGACATCACTGCGGCCGGAGAAAGATCCTGCAAGAACGGGACCAATGGCGAATGAAGAGAATCGTTCAACGTGACAGAAGTGCTACCCTTCTGCAAATTGCTGCAGATTTCAAAGATGGGCCATCAACAAGTGTCATTGTGCGAATCAATGAACGAAGCGTCATCGATATGGGCTTTCGGAGCCGAAGGCCCTCTCGTGTACCCTTGATGACTGCACGACATAAAACTTTACGCCTCGCCTGGGCCCGTGGATATCGAAATTGGACTGTTGAGGCCTGGAAACATGTTGCCTGGTCGGACGAGTCTAATATCAAAAATGCATCATGCGGATGGTCGTGTACGGCTATGGAGACAACCTCACGAATCCACAGACCCTACATGTCAGCAGAGGACTGTTCAAGCAGGTGGAGGCTTTGTAATGGTGTGAGGCGTATGCAGTTGGAGTGATGTGGGACCCCTGATACGTGTATATACGACCGTGACAGGTGGCACGTACGTAAGCAGCCTGTCTGATCACCAGCATCCATTCACGTCCATTATGCATTCCGACGGACTTGGGTGATTACAGCAGGACGATGCACACACCACACTTCAGGAATTGCTACAGAGTGGCTCCAGCAACAGTCTTCTGAGTTTAAACTCGCCCGCTGGCCACAAAACTCCCCAGACGTGAAAAACGTTGAGCATATCTGGGATGCCTTGCAGTGTGCTGTTCAGAAGAGATCTCCACCCTCTCGTCCTCTCACGCGTTTTTTGATAGCCCTGCAGAATTCATGGTATCAGTTCCCTCCAGCACTACTTCCGACATTAGTGGAGTCCATGCCACGTAGTGTTGCGGCAATTCTGCGTGCTCACGGGGTCCCCTACACGATATTAAGCAGATGTACCAGTTTCTTTGATTCTTCAGTGTAGCTGGCAACGTTTCAATGCACTCGAGCTAAAACTTTTTCATTAACTAAAGCCAACTTAACTCCATTCATATAAAAATTAAGAAGACTGCAAATTGTTAAACGACAGATATATTAATTAATACCTGGCCGAGAAACTGACCATTTAGATGCTGCTACTTGTGCCCAGAGTGGTTGGTAGCGGATGTTACGTTCGACGGACTGCTGCTCCCACATGTGTATACAGCCACAGAGGCAGTGAAGAGAGACTTTGCACCGTGGTATCAACGAATCTGCGTCAAACTCCGGTGCCATGGATGACGTCAGAGCTAGGCACCTATCAAACGCATGTTTTCGTTAAAAGTAGGAAGTGTATCTCGAAGACTGTAAACCATCCTGGGTCGCTTAGTTTTCATAGAAATAAATGTGTGAGTGCTGCCCGTAATTCTGACAAGAAGACATGGCATATGACGAGATTATTTTCTGCTTTTAAGCGAGCAATTAACTTTGACGATTAGAAGTCAGAGTGATAGACTAGTTAACTTGGAACTTCCCACAGAGGAAATCTCTAAACTGTTAATAGTTCTGTTTCCGATAGCCACATTATTGTTATAATTAGAAATGTTATTTACATCGTGTGTGTGTGAACTTTTACTGAATTTTTTAATCAGTTACAACACAAAACTTTTATTTATAGTCATAGTTTCTGCTCCCAGTGAGTAAATAGCAAATGTGTTTTCAGTGAGTACAAACAGTATTGTGGACTTGCAGAGCGGAAATTATGGTCAGTGTGTTCTCCATCGCTTTCTGGGTGACTACAGAAATAGTTTTCAGGCTATTGTAAACGGCGATACTAATTTACCTGCCGCACCACAACTTGATTACTGGATGCACCCAGAAGAATTTAGTAGGATGAAGAGCAGACTGAAGGTTAGGAGACTACTCAGGAAGAATAAGTGTACAAGGAAGTGGGATACGGAAATACTGAGGAATGAAGAGGTACGCTTGAACTTGTCTAAGGCTATAGATACTGTGATAAGAAATAGCTCAGTAGGCTGTTTAGTTGAAGAAGAATGTACATCTCTAAAAAGGGCAATCCCACAATCAGGAAAGAAAAATATAGGTAAAAGAAGGTATCTGCGGAGAAACTATGGGTAACAGAAGAAATACTTCATTAATCGATGAAAGAAGGAAGTACAAAAACCCATGAATACAGAAATACAAGTAGTTTTGGAATGAAATGAATAGGAAAGGCAGGGAAGCTAAGGCAAAATGGCTGAATGAAAAATGTGAAGAAATCGTAAAAGAAATGATTGGCGGAAGGATTGACTCAACATATAGAACAATCAAAACAGTCTACTGGTACTGTGAAATTAAAAGCAATGGCGGTAACATAAAGAGTGCAATGGGAATTCCACTATTAAATGGAGGAAAAAGAGTATATTAAGGGCCTCTATGAGGGGAAGATTGTCTGATTTGACAGAAGAAGAAACAGGAGACGATATAAAAGAGATAGGGGACCCAGTATTAGAATCAGAATTTAAAAGGGCTTTGGAAGCCTTAAGATCAAATAAAGCAAAAGGGATAAATAACATTCCGTCAGAATCTCAAAAATAATTAGAGGGAGGGGCAACTAAACGATTGTGCACAGTGGTGATGTACGAGTCTGGCGTTGTACCATCGGACTCTCGGAAAAAATATCATCCGCACTGTAAGTAGGCTGTTTAGGTTTTTATGTTGGTAACGCCACGTATCGCTCTGTATGAAAATCACTGACTGTGCTGTGTGCAGTCTGTGACTGGTTGGCATTGTTGGAATATTCGCCATTGTAGTGTTGGGCAGTTGGATGTGAAGAGCGCGTAGCTTTGCGCAGTTGCAGGTGAGCCGCCAGCAGTGGTGGATGTGGGGAGTGAGATGGCGGAGTTTTGAGAGCGGATGATCTAGACGTGTGAGAGAGTAAATTTGTAAGACTGGATGTCATGAACTGATATATATATATATATATATATATATATATATATATATATATATATATATATATATATATATATATATATATATATATATAATGACCTTTGAACACTATTAAGGTAAATACATTGTTTGTTCTCTATCAAAATCTTTGATTTGCTAACTATGCCTATCAGTAGTTAGTGCCTTAAGTAGTTTGAATCTTTATTTAACTGGCAGTATTGGCGCTCGCTGTTTGCAGTAGTTCGAGTAACGAAGATTTTTGTGAGGTAAGTGATTCATGAAAGGTATACGTTAATGTTAGTCAGGGCCATTCTTTTGTAGGGATTATTGAAAGTCAGATTGCGTTGTGCTAAAAATAGTGTGTGTCAGTTTAGTGATGATCAGAATAGGTAAAGAGCGAAACGTCTGAGTGCGTTCAATTCTGCTCAGCTGTGTGAAAATCAAATAATTTAAGGGTTTTTATCAGCACAATCATTCATAAATTTTTCCAAGGGGACGTTTCAACACATTTCAGAAGACTGCAAGAGCTGACACGTTATTTTGAAATACTTGTAGAATTCTTACCGGCCAATTTGTATTGTTCAAACATATTTCCTATTGTTACATGGTTTCAGATTACTCTTTTTCAATTACATTTTGACATAATGTGATTTGTATACAGAAAATAAAATTTTTGGTTTTCCACTTTCTGAACCCTCGCATCATCAATCTTATTATGATCCTCCTTCCATGCTCGTACCTCAGAAACATCATCACAGGTAGCCATAGAAGTAATAATCGAAGTCTTAGCATCGAGTTATAGTTCACTGTACTTCTTAAATATTATTTACGCTGTGTTTCTTCATTCATAGCATCTGGGCATTTCTTCGCATATTTGCCAAGAACTTAAATTCATTTTAGAGCTTCAAAACGCCCCTAGCATATTAACAATTTTCGGTTCTGTTCCTATTCAGTTTCCTTATTTTCGCACTATGTTCGAGATCCTTTTCGGCCCTTTCTTGGCCATTTCGTTTATGATATATGCATCTCTTCAGCTGGAGCCATATTTCCATCGTACAGGGAAAAAGTACATTTAATTCCAGATCTTTTTATTTTCAATTTTTTAAAATTTATTTGTTTGCCTATTTTTTAGTTGTAGGTCTTATTACTGGTTTGATGCGGTCCTCGAAGAATTCCTCTCCTGTGCCCACCTCTTCATCTCAGAGTAACACATGCATCCTACTTCCTCAGCTACTTGCTGGATGTATTCCAATCTCTGCTTACTCTACAATTTTTGCCCTCTACGTCTCCTTGTAAAACCATGGAAGTTATTACCTGATGTCTTAACAGATGTCCTGAAATTTTGTCTCCTCCTCTTCTTCTTCTTCTTCTCCTTATCAGTTTTTTTCCATTTATTCATTTCCTATCCGATTCTGCACAGAACTTGGTCGTTCCTTACCTTGTCAGTCCACCTAATTTTCAACACTTGTCTGTAGCACCGTATCTCAAATACTTCGATTCTCTTTTATTAGCTCTTCCTACAGTCACTCTTTCACCACCATACAGTGCTCAGCTCCAAAAATACATTCTCAGAGATTTCTTCCTCTACTTATGGCCTATGTTTTTTACTATTAGAAGCTTTTGGCCAGGAATACCCTTTTTGCCACTGCTAGTCGGTTTTTATGTCCTTCTTCTCCGTCCAGCATGGGTTATTCTGCTACCTAGGAAGCAGAATTCCATAACTTCGTCTATTTCGGGACAATCAGTCCTGATGTCAAGTTTCTCGCTGTTCCAATTTCTGCTACTTTACATTACTTTCGTCTTTCTTCGATTTACTCTCAGTTGATATTTTACACTCATTTGACTGTTCATTCCATTCCACACATACTATAACTCTTCCTCTCTTTTACCGAGGATAGCAATGCCATCAGCGACTCCTATCATCGATTTCCTTTCACCTTGAATTTTAATTCCACGCCTGAAATTTTCTTTAATTTCCATAATTGCTCCTTCGATATATAGTTGAACAGTACGGGCGAAAGACCACATCCCCGTCTGCCACACTTTTTAATCCAAGCACTTCATTCTTAGTTTTCCCCTCTTATTATACCCTATTGGGTCCTGTACATGTTGCATGTTAGCCCTATTTTCCTCGGGTTTCGAACATCTTACACCATTTGATACTGTCGAACGCTTTTTACAGGTCGACAAATCCTATGAACGTGTCTTCATTTTTCTTTAGTCTTGCTTCTGTTATCACCGACAACGTCAGAACTGCCTCTATAGTGCCTTTACCTTTCCTACAGCCAAATTAATCGGCATCTAACACATACCCAATTTTCTTTTCCATTCTTCTGTATGTTATTCTTGTCAGCATGTTGGATGCATTAGGTGTTAACCTTGCTTTGCCGTAATTCTTCTACCTGTCAGCTATTACAGTCCTCGGAACTATGCGGATGACTTTTTCGGAAAATTTGATTATATATAGCCAGACTTATACATTCTACACACCAAGTGAATAGTCGTTTTGTTGCCACTTCCCACATTGATTTAGAAATTCTGGTGGTATATTATCTATCCATTAAGCCTTATTTGATCTTCTAGTCTTCCAAAGTTCTTTTAAATTCTGATTCTAATACTGGATCCCCATATCTCTTCTAAATTTAGTCCTGCTACTTCTTCTATCACGTCTGACAGGTCTTCCCCTCATAGAGGCCTTCAATATACTCTATACACCTATTCGCTCTCTTCTCTGCATTTGACAATGAATTTACTATTTCACTTTTAATGTTACCTTCCTTGTTTTTAATTCACCGAAGATGGTTTCTGTATGCTGCATCAGTCCTTTTACCAATCATTTATTTTTCAGTTTCTTCACATTTTTCATGTAGCAATTTCGCTTTAGCTTCCCTCATTTCCTATTTATTTCATTTGTAATCGACTTGTATTTTTACATTCGCGAGTTTCCCGAAACAGTTTTGTACTTTCTTCTTTCATTGATCATCTGAAGTATCTCTTCTGTTACTCATGGTTTCATCGCAGTTATCTTCTTTGTACCTGTGTTTTTCTTTCCAGCTTCTGCGATTGCGCTTTCTAGAGATACACATTCCTCTTCAACTAAACATCCTACAGAGCTGTTCCTTATTGCAGCATCTATAGCCTTCGAGAAATTCAAGCGTATCTCTTGAATCCTTAGAAGTTCCGTATCCCACCTCTCTGCACATTGATTCTCCCTGACTCATCTCTTAAGTTTCAGCCTACTTTGCGTCACTACTAAACAGCTTTCTGAATCTATATCTGCAACTGGGTACTCCTTACAATCCAGTATCTGATTTTGGTATCTGTGCACGACGTCCATGATGGGCTAACTGATAGCTTCCCATATTTCTCGGCCTTTTCCTCTTGTGATTCTTGAACAGAATAATCGCCATTACTGGCTGAAATTTATTTGCTGAATTCAATTAGTCTTTCTACTTTCATTCCTTGTCCCATATTCGCCTGTAACTGTATCTTTTATCCCCTCCCCAAAACTGCATTCCAGTTCCCCCTGACTATTGAATTTTCATCTGCCTTTAAGTGCTGTATCACCATTTCAGTTTCCCCATATATTTTCTCTGTTTCTTCATCTTCAGCTAGCGACGTCGGCATCTATACCTGAACTATCGTTTTCGGTGATGGTTTGCTGTTGATTCTAATGACAATAATCCCATCACTGAACACTTTACTGTAACGCACACTCTGTCCTACCTTCATACCATTTTCTGCTGCTTTTGATATTACCTACTGCTCGTATTCACCTGACCCGAGTCCTTGTCTTCTTTCCATTTCTTTCCATTTCACTTCACTGACTCCACTATATTTAGACTGAAATTTTTCCTTTTCGGACTTTCTAGCTTCCATATCACTTCTGACATTCCAATCCCCGACTCGTAGAACGTTATACTTTCGTTGGTTATTCTATCTTTTTGTCCATAATTACCTGCCTGTTGGCAGTCTCTAATCTTTTGCCAATGGAGAGAATATCATGACACTTTTTCAATTACAGATCACATGTCCTGTGGATACACCTGATGTGCCTTTAAAGCAGTGGTTTACACTGCCTTCTGTATCCACACACCGTTGACCATTGCTGAGTAAGCCTTTAAGGTCAGTTTACCACCCCGAAGGCACGAGGGTATCTTGAACCTCTATCCGCTCCTCCGGCCTCTTCGACAAGGCCGTTGGCTGAAAGAGGGTGACTTTTTAAGCCGTACGTCTTCGGCTGTAAATGCTGATGATTTTTATTCCAAATTTTAATGGTAGCGGGGTTCTGACCCGGGACCGAATACGTTTTGGTTTCTAAGAAACGACGCTATCCCTTTAACACGGATTTCTTTACTCTGTAGGAACACAAACGTAACTACGAGTTGTAACTGAAGCACTGCCTCCACACCATAAATCCTGGATGGAACCTGAGCGTTGTGGTCCAGCACACCTCGGAATAGGCCGCTTACCAGTTATACGCTGTACATATGTACGTCCGTCACCTGGATACGGACAGAACCTACTGTCGTCACTGAAAACAACAGTGTGTCTTTCCAGTTTTCAGTCAACTCTCTCACGACATCAGAGTACTGTGCCTGGTGGTGTCATGGTGTCAGTGGTAACCTGGCCATAAGCACCTGCGATGTTAATGCTGTTGCAAGCAGACGCTTCCCAAATGTCCTTGGTGTCATGTCAGATGCAACGTGTGCCCCGATTTCTTCCCTGGAAGGTGACCGGTCAGCAACTGCTCCTCTCACACAACGTATACCTTGATGTGTGTCTGTACTGCATGGACTTCCAGAACCTGATCTAGAGAATTTTGCAGACACCACTGCCGAAAGTCACGACACACCATCGTCAGAGTGTGCCCAACATGTGCAGCAACGCGTCGGTATGTCCATCCAGATTCCGGCAGCCCATAACGCCAACCTCTTCAAATGGCTGAAATAGTTCAACGGGAATACGTACGCGTCGGCGGAACTTTGTTGTGCCATAGAATGAATACTGCATACACTGTTCATCTCTAAATTCAGCACAGTTTCTGCGTACAAAGTCAAAATAGGAGGCGCACAGACTGGCCTCCATCTGATCGCCGATGACCATGACAAGCGAATCACTAACACTACAAGTTCTCACTATGCACATATTATACCTTGATTCATCTACATTTACATCTACATCTACATACGTACTCCGCAATCCACCATACGGTGCGTGGCGGAGGGTACCTCGTACCACAACTAGCATCTTCTCTCCCTGTTCCAATCCTAAACAGAACGAGGGAAAAATGACTGCCTATATGCTTCTGTACGAGCCCTAATCTCTCTTATCTTAACTTTGTGGTCTTTCCGCGAAATGTAAGTTGGCGGCAGTAAAAGTGTACTGCAGTCAGCCTCAAATGCTGGTTCTCTCAATTTCCTCAGTAGAGATTCACGAAAAGAACGCCTCCTTTCCTCTAGAGACTCCCACCCGAGTTCCTGAAGCATTTCCGTAACACTCGCGTGATGATCAAACCTACCAGTAACAAATCTAGCAGCCCGCCTCTGAATTGCTTCTATGTTCTCCCTCAATCCGACCTGATAGGATCCCAAACGCTCGAGCAGTACTCAAGAATAGGTCGTATTAGTGTTTCATAAGCGGTCTCCTTTACAGATGAACCACATCTTCCCAAAATTCTACCAATGAACCGAAGACGACTATCCGCCTTCCCCATAGCTGCCATTACATGCTTATCCCACTTCATATCGCTCTGCAGTGTTACGCCCAAATATTTAATCGACGTGACTGTGTCAAGCGCTACGCTACTAATGGATTATTCAAACATTACGGGATTCTTTTTCCTATTCATCTGCATTAATTTACATTTATCTATATTTAGAGTTAGCTGCCATTCTTTATACCAATCACGAAGCCTGTCCAAGTCATCTTGTATCCTCCTACAGTCACTCAACGACGACACCTTCCCGTACACCACAGCATCATCAGCAAACAGCCGCACATTGCTATCCACCCTATCCAAAAGAGCATTTATGTAGATAGAAAACAACAGCGGACCTACCACACTTCCCTGGGGCACTCCAGATGATACCCTCACTCCGATGAGCACTCACCATCGAGGACAACACTGAAAACAGTCCTTGAGGCTACTGCAATTTTTTCCTGCAGTTTACTACCAAAATTTTTAACTGTTTTTGATCTCACCCTCGCTTTTTATGCTGGGTAAAAGAAGAGTTGTTATACAGGAAAAGAGGACGTAGGTAAACAGGATGTGGGTCACCTTTTGTCTATTTGTCCCACATACAGTCTCTTGTTTGGGTTGAAGTTTTGAACATGCCACATGTGGGTACGTATGTGCTATTGTTAATGTGCATCACTCACGGAACACTGAATAGCCAGTGTGGAAAAGCGGGTGGCGATGTGCCTCTCCGCTGGCAGCTGCGGCAGGACACCACTGGCATCCGCGGATGGGTGACTAGCGAGAGGTGTGCGTCCGCTCCGTGGGAGCATCCGGGCTGCTTTTTGCAGCACTCGCTGGGAAAGCCGCATTGTGCGGCCGGATTAAGCGCACCGGTCTGCCACTGGGGTATAGAGTTGGATGGGGGCTGGGTAGGAGGAGGGGGTGAAGCACCACCCCGTGTTGGTGAGTGCAGGTCTGTAGGGGCTTCTGGCCCGAATTAATTTTATACGCGGGAATCAGCAGCAGTGTCGGAGAGGCACTCCCTCCGCTGGAGTGCTGGAGGAGGATGTTAGGTGGATGGGGAAGGGAGGGGGGGGGGGGGGAGGGACAGACGGCATGCTGGGTGAATGCCCGTTGGCTCGCGGAATTACCGGACTCGCGTCCTCCCAAAAACAATGGACCCACCTCACAGTTGCCGTGCGTGCAGTGCGTGCGTCGGCAGAATTCCTTTGAAGCCGGCCTCCGCCCCTCCCCGCCCCCTCGAACGACATGTATTCGGACGGTGCGCGGTCGGGCTGCAACGAGTGCAGCCATTAGTGAGCGTAGCAGCCGCCGCTGTTCCTACCGTTTCGGACGCTGACCTAGCTACGCGGCAGCGGGAACGTACGTTCTTTCCTAGACGTCCCCTCTTACTTCTTTATTTCGTTTTTTTATCTTTTGAAATGTTTGAAAGAAGTTTATAGGGATTACAGGCGAACGAATGTGACATGAAAACACGCACATCTGCCTGTAATTCTAGTACTGTGAAATCTGACCTGCCTGTGTGTAAACTCTGAAACAAACCTAAATCTAAATTTCTGATATTGTGCTTCATACTTATTTTCGTCCTTTTCCCTTCAATTGAAACTTGGAAACTATCCTCCGTTAGCAGTCTGCGACAGTGTTTTACAAATCATGTCGACCTGCTTCCAGTTTACCATTTTAATGTCTACACTATGAAATATTATCTCCTTTATAACCTGATCCATCTCTGATTGTATTTAAACGATACTGACAGGGATCGACAATGCACAATTTTTATCTAATTTAAGCAATATATAAATAATGGTGGTGGTGGTTAGTGTTTAACGTCCCGTCGACAACGAGTTAGGGAAGGAGTCGGAAGGAAATCGGCCGTGCCCTTTCAAAGGAGCCATCTCGGCATTTGCCTGAAACGATTTAGGGAAATCACGGAAAACCTAAATCAGGATGGCTGGAGACGGGGTTGAACCGTCGTCCTCCCGAATGCGAGTCCAGTGTGCTAACCACTGCGCCACCTCGCTCGGTATATATAAATTATGGAAAAAGTAAATAATTACCAGTATCATAATTTATATCTATTAATTTGTTTGCTCGCATTCACTTTCAACCTGTTGTGTTATATCTGCCGTTTCAAACTTTTTACTGATTATACATGTATGGTACTCAAGAAGGATTGGATGCTGTCCATCTCTGTTACGATAACATTTTAGCACACTGCAACTACCTGCTGTTACTATGATAGTGAGTACACTGATGGCCACTTGTTTTATAACGAGTCGGTCCACCTTCGGAAACCAATACATCTTTGTACAGTATTATAACAGCAGAATCACAAAGGGTGACTCAGAAGTAGGTCTAAAATGAATAAGAAAATAGGAATGCACATAAGCTCTATGAACATCATACTGAATGCATTATCGTAGCCAAGATAGACACTAAGCGAACACCCACCACAGTACCGCAAGTATATACGCCAAATAGCTTCGCAGCTAATGAATAGCTGCAAAGAATGTACGGTCTGATGAAAGAAATTTTTCCCTTAGTTAAGCGAGACGACAATTTGTAATGGAGGATGGGAATTTGATAGTAGGAAAAAGAAGAAAAGAAAAACAGTAGGATAACATGGACTGGGTGAAACTGACTGAGGTAAGATGACCGATTTAAATTGACAAAAATTTACAGATTGATATTTTATGAGACCCAAACACAACACGATGCTCCTACATTTCCACTTGGGAATCTGTCGACAACATACTAAATAGATTAGTGGTAGTAAATAACAGGACAATATTCAATTTTGGAACGAAAATAAGTAATTGTTCTCACTAATATGAGCTTACAATGGCATATACATCTTAAAAAGCCAAGGCCAAGAAGAGGAAAAGATAGCGAAGGAAACAACAAAAGACGAGTGTCAGACATATGACAGAAATTGCTTCACAAAGATATCGTATTTTCGACTTAGTATTACAAATTTTAGAAGGCTATGGGTTCATGTTTCATTATAAGACACTTTTCCTTATCATAAATGGCACAGTTCACCACATTTAGAAAAGAAAGTAATTTTTCTAGCAAAGGAAAAACGAGAACAAATACTAATCTGTTGTTACAATGCACCCTTTGTTTGAGGCAAGGAAATGATATTTACCTAACGAAATCAAACTTAAAAGTCTTTTAGTAATTCTAAATGTCGAGGATTGATAAATTCTTAATATCTGAAATAGACCAAATGTTCATATAAGTGTTTACCCGTGGGCAGAAATAAAGTCTTTCACTATTAGTTTATTACACCCATACTCTGGTTCAAATGGTTCAAATGGCTCTGAGCACTATGGGACTTAACATCTATGGTCATCAGTCCCCTAGAACTTGGAACTACTTAAACCTAACTAACCTAAGGACATCACACAACACCCAGCCATCACGAGGCAGAGAAAATCCCTGACCCCGCCGGGAATCGAACCCGGGAACCCGGGCGTGTGAAGCGAGAACGCTACCGCACGACCACGAGCATACTCTGGTCAGATACAAGAAATAAAAGACAAAACTGTTTTCATTATGTTGAATCGTCAGTCCGTTCCACAGCTTAGATTTCACAAGGTCACAGCGTTTAGGTAATTTTCTCAAAAACACCTGCGCACAACTCTTAGTTCGTTTGATTATTTAATGGGTAGTATGAAATCACAAATGGTTTGATTTTAATAGTAGTCGTTTCTTTGAAAAGTCTGGATAAAATTTTTTTAGTCATATTATTCCCGCTCACGAAAACTGACAATGGCCGTGAGACCGGTGTGCTAACCACACGCCCCTCCGTATGAGCCACCAGTGACGCCTATAGTAAGGATGACTCGGTTGTCGGTCAGTACCTGTGGGTCTTCCGATAGCAGTTCGGTTGGAATTTAGTTTTGGTTTAGTCATATTATTTATTAAAATTGAACCAGGAGTTTCAACTGGATAGGACCAGTGATTTGGCCACTGCATACGACGGACCAGTTGCGTATGAGGTGATGACGTGATGTTTCAAGACCTGTCATCGAAAACAGGCCATTCAGGAAGATTATTCGGGATTAGTGGACAGATTATCTTGAGGCCGTTCAGGACAGGGTTCCATGGAAACTATGAAGACGTCCACATTCGGTGGATTACATGAAGAAACACAGGTAGACCCGTATAACGATAGGTGTGCACACCAAACACCTACGTGCATAAGAGAAACTTATATTATGGCAGAGTTAATTTACTTTCCTTTCGTCTGATAATAATCGATTTAGTGAACGTTCAGTTCGTGTGTGGAGACCGGCGAAATATAACGTTTGACACCATTCACTGGATGAAGTGGCGGCTCCTTTTGCGACTGGAAGTGCAGTCCGCCTCCACAACATCCCAGCGCTGGTAAGTGAAGCGAACTTTTGTTTTCACGTAGTATATTTAGTATGTAGCACAGCTATTTCGTATCACTACCTATTTCTATTTCATCTTTTATTAATCGCAAGTAGCTCTAGATATCATGTGCTGCTGAAAATTCCACACTTTCTTCAAAATAATTTTAGTCAGGAAGCATCTCCAAACCCACCCCCCGTCAACCATACCCTACCTCTTTCACACGTTAGATGACATACCAAGCATCATACTATTATTTAATAATCAGCACGAATTGATAAGTTTCGTATCACCTACTATATAGAGGGCTGAAGATTAGATCATCCAGCCAAGGTATTTCTATATTATTTCATCAGACCATTTTGTGCCCAAGATTTTTACTGCGATATGGCCATTTTAAGTTCATGGCATAGAATTCTGTAGCTTTATCCTTCTAGGAAGAGCACAACTCAACCCCAGTGATTTTAATGACTAAAGTCTCTTTATATTTTAATTACATTACTAATATAAATAGTTTATGGTGAAATTTCTTCACTTCTGGGTTTACAGATTCCGTTCATTAACAAGAGATATTTACTTATAGGCTAAAGAAATAAGTCCCCAGATAAATCACCAGTTTACGTTTTCTACGTTAAGTGGTTTCCACAGTATTTAGTTCATTACTCTTAGTATCACGAGGTGAAAAGCTCACTTTAATCTATAGAATACCAGTAGAATATTGTTACACAAAGATAGTGAATAAACCGTAGATGAGAGTTTATAAGCAAGGCTTCAGGCTAGAGTATACATTCTTGTTCTATTACTTAGCTCATTTAAATTTCTAGTTTTATAGACGTTGCCACTGCATTATTCATTCATTCAGATTTCTGAGAACACTGCTACTTATTCTTTTCCTTTTATTTTAAATGAGACAGCATCTGCTTCATTACATACATATTTCACAAAAATCTTACACATTTGTTTGCTTGCTCATCACGTACATTCGTCCCCTCCAGAAATTCCATACTCCCAACCAAACTGCACCTGATCACTTATTTGGGTCATTTCAGTTGATTCTGATACTATTTTATGAACGTATCCTAAAAATTACAGTGGCCATATAACTGTCCTTTACTCAGCACAACAGGTGTGTAACTACTGAATAACAGCAACTACCCACCAATAGAGCGTATCATCCTTTTTGCTAATGTCATTTGTTTATCTGGAAAAGTAAATTGTGATTTCTGCAACATGTACGTAACAGTCAATGAGCTTTCGCAGTTTCCTGCTTTGAAGACATACGACAGGAATTATATAACCACTTTAGGCCTACGGCATTGTATGACAGTCAGCACGCAGAGATTCTCGAAACGTCTGCTGTCGGACAACTCGTATTTGAAGTTGGAAATTCTTTCAACATTTCCTGAAACAAGTGGAGTACCACTTTGATATTTTCCTTTAGTTCCAAAAACGAACCTCAGATGTCGACCCTCACGAATATCGATACTTATATAATAATGATATAATCGATAATTAATGGACATTACACTTGTTGCAGTATCGATATTTTTGTCTCTTTACTCATAGCCGGCACAATTAAACACCACTAAGCGACGTGACAATGAGAAGAGATGAACTGAATTTATTTTCAACATGTATTAATACATTGTTAAACAACATTGTTGGATTTTTCCTAGAGGCACCTCCACTGCTCGTTCTTGTCGAATTTAAAGGAATGAATTGTTGTATCACAAAAGGAAGTTAAACACAAACATGTAAAAAATGGAGAAACCGTTAAAAATTTCATCATTCTTGGGACGTTCAATAAAGTACGATACCTGCCTATATGCTTCTGTACGAGCCCTAATCTCTCTTATCTTAACTTTGTGGTCTTTCCGCGAAATGTAAGTTGGCGGCAGTAAAAGTGTACTGCAGTCAGCCTCAAATGCTGGTTCTCTCAATTTCCTCAGTAGAGATTCACGAAAAGAACGCCTCCTTTCCTCTAGAGACTCCCACCCGAGTTCCTGAAGCATTTCCGTAACACTCGCGTGATGATCAAACCTACCAGTAACAAATCTAGCAGCCCGCCTCTGAATTGCTTCTATGTTCTCCCTCAATCCGACCTGATAGGATCCCAAACGCTCGAGCAGTACTCAAGAATAGGTCGTATTAGTGTTTCATAAGCGGTCTCCTTTACAGATGAACCACATCTTCCCAAAATTCTACCAATGAACCGAAGACGACTATCCGCCTTCCCCATAGCTGCCATTACATGCTTATCCCACTTCATATCGCTCTGCAGTGTTACGCCCAAATATTTAATCGACGTGACTGTGTCAAGCGCTACGCTACTAATGGATTATTCAAACATTACGGGATTCTTTTTCCTATTCATCTGCATTAATTTACATTTATCTATATTTAGAGTTAGCTGCCATTCTTTATACCAATCACAAAGCCTGTCCAAGTCATCTTGTATCCTCCTACAGTCACTCAACGACGACACCTTCCCGTACACCACAGCATCATCAGCAAACAGCCGCACATTGCTATCCACCCTATCCAAAAGAGCATTTATGTAGATAGAAAACAACAGCGGACCTACCACACTTCCCTGGGGCACTCCAGATGATACCCTCACTCCGATGAGCACTCACCATCGAGGACAACACTGAAAACAGTCCTTGAGGCTACTGCAATTTTTTCCTGCAGTTTACTACCAAAATTTTTAACTGTTTTTGATCTCACCCTCGCTTTTTATGCTGGGTAAAAGAAGAGTTGTTATACAGGAAAAGAGGACGTAGGTAAACAGGATGTGGGTCACCTTTTGTCTATTTGTCCCACATACAGTCTCTTGTTTGGGTTGAAGTTTTGAACATGCCACATGTGGGTACGTATGTGCTATTGTTAATGTGCATCACTCACGGAACACTGAATAGCCAGTGTGGAAAAGCGGGTGGCGATGTGCCTCTCCGCTGGCAGCTGCGGCAGGACACCACTGGCATCCGCGGATGGGTGACTAGCGAGAGGTGTGCGTCCGCTCCGTGGGAGCATCCGGGCTGCTTTTTGCAGCACTCGCTGGGAAAGCCGCATTGTGCGGCCGGATTAAGCGCACCGGTCTGCCACTGGGGTATAGAGTTGGATGGGGGCTGGGTAGGAGGAGGGGGTGAAGCACCACCCCGTGTTGGTGAGTGCAGGTCTGTAGGGGCTTCTGGCCCGAATTAATTTTATACGCGGGAATCAGCAGCAGTGTCGGAGAGGCACTCCCTCCGCTGGAGTGCTGGAGGAGGATGTTAGGTGGATGGGGAAGGGAGGGGGGGGGAGGGACAGACGGCATGCTGGGTGAATGCCCGTTGGCTCGCGGAATTACCGGACTCGCGTCCTCCCAAAAACAATGGACCCACCTCACAGTTGCCGTGCGTGCAGTGCGTGCGTCGGCAGAATTCCTTTGAAGCCGGCCTCCGCCCCTCCCCGCCCCCTCGAACGACATGTATTCGGACGGTGCGCGGTCGGGCTGCAACGAGTGCAGCCATTAGTGAGCGTAGCAGCCGCCGCTGTTCCTACCGTTTCGGACGCTGACCTAGCTACGCGGCAGCGGGAACGTACGTTCTTTCCTAGACGTCCCCTCTTACTTCTTTATTTCGTTTTTTTATCTTTTGAAATGTTTGAAAGAAGTTTATAGGGATTACAGGCGAACGAATGTGACATGAAAACACGCACATCTGCCTGTAATTCTAGTACTGTGAAATCTGACCTGCCTGTGTGTAAACTCTGAAACAAACCTAAATCTAAATTTCTGATATTGTGCTTCATACTTATTTTCGTCCTTTTCCCTTCAATTGAAACTTGGAAACTATCCTCCGTTAGCAGTCTGCGACAGTGTTTTACAAATCATGTCGACCTGCTTCCAGTTTACCATTTTAATGTCTACACTATGAAATATTATCTCCTTTATAACCTGATCCATCTCTGATTGTATTTAAACGATACTGACAGGGATCGACAATGCACAATTTTTATCTAATTTAAGCAATATATAAATAATGGTGGTGGTGGTTAGTGTTTAACGTCCCGTCGACAACGAGTTAGGGAAGGAGTCGGAAGGAAATCGGCCGTGCCCTTTCAAAGGAGCCATCTCGGCATTTGCCTGAAACGATTTAGGGAAATCACGGAAAACCTAAATCAGGATGGCTGGAGACGGGGTTGAACCGTCGTCCTCCCGAATGCGAGTCCAGTGTGCTAACCACTGCGCCACCTCGCTCGGTATATATAAATTATGGAAAAAGTAAATAATTACCAGTATCATAATTTATATCTATTAATTTGTTTGCTCGCATTCACTTTCAACCTGTTGTGTTATATCTGCCGTTTCAAACTTTTTACTGATTATACATGTATGGTACTCAAGAAGGATTGGATGCTGTCCATCTCTGTTACGATAACATTTTAGCACACTGCAACTACCTGCTGTTACTATGATAGTGAGTACACTGATGGCCACTTGTTTTATAACGAGTCGGTCCACCTTCGGAAACCAATACATCTTTGTACAGTATTATAACAGCAGAATCACAAAGGGTGACTCAGAAGTAGGTCTAAAATGAATAAGAAAATAGGAATGCACATAAGCTCTATGAACATCATACTGAATGCATTATCGTAGCCAAGATAGACACTAAGCGAACACCCACCACAGTACCGCAAGTATATACGCCAAATAGCTTCGCAGCTAATGAATAGCTGCAAAGAATGTACGGTCTGATGAAAGAAATTTTTCCCTTAGTTAAGCGAGACGACAATTTGTAATGGAGGATGGGAATTTGATAGTAGGAAAAAGAAGAAAAGAAAAACAGTAGGATAACATGGACTGGGTGAAACTGACTGAGGTAAGATGACCGATTTAAATTGACAAAAATTTACAGATTGATATTTTATGAGACCCAAACACAACACGATGCTCCTACATTTCCACTTGGGAATCTGTCGACAACATACTAAATAGATTAGTGGTAGTAAATAACAGGACAATATTCAATTTTGGAACGAAAATAAGTAATTGTTCTCACTAATATGAGCTTACAATGGCATATACATCTTAAAAAGCCAAGGCCAAGAAGAGGAAAAGATAGCGAAGGAAACAACAAAAGACGAGTGTCAGACATATGACAGAAATTGCTTCACAAAGATATCGTATTTTCGACTTAGTATTACAAATTTTAGAAGGCTATGGGTTCATGTTTCATTATAAGACACTTTTCCTTATCATAAATGGCACAGTTCACCACATTTAGAAAAGAAAGTAATTTTTCTAGCAAAGGAAAAACGAGAACAAATACTAATCTGTTGTTACAATGCACCCTTTGTTTGAGGCAAGGAAATGATATTTACCTAACGAAATCAAACTTAAAAGTCTTTTAGTAATTCTAAATGTCGAGGATTGATAAATTCTTAATATCTGAAATAGACCAAATGTTCATATAAGTGTTTACCCGTGGGCAGAAATAAAGTCTTTCACTATTAGTTTATTACACCCATACTCTGGTTCAAATGGTTCAAATGGCTCTGAGCACTATGGGACTTAACATCTATGGTCATCAGTCCCCTAGAACTTGGAACTACTTAAACCTAACTAACCTAAGGACATCACACAACACCCAGCCATCACGAGGCAGAGAAAATCCCTGACCCCGCCGGGAATCGAACCCGGGAACCCGGGCGTGTGAAGCGAGAACGCTACCGCACGACCACGAGCATACTCTGGTCAGATACAAGAAATAAAAGACAAAACTGTTTTCATTATGTTGAATCGTCAGTCCGTTCCACAGCTTAGATTTCACAAGGTCACAGCGTTTAGGTAATTTTCTCAAAAACACCTGCGCACAACTCTTAGTTCGTTTGATTATTTAATGGGTAGTATGAAATCACAAATGGTTTGATTTTAATAGTAGTCGTTTCTTTGAAAAGTCTGGATAAAATTTTTTTAGTCATATTATTCCCGCTCACGAAAACTGACAATGGCCGTGAGACCGGTGTGCTAACCACACGCCCCTCCGT
This sequence comes from Schistocerca nitens, assembly GCF_023898315.1. Lineage (NCBI taxonomy): Eukaryota > Metazoa > Arthropoda > Insecta > Orthoptera > Acrididae > Schistocerca > Schistocerca nitens. The sequence goes on along the minus strand of NC_064614.1, from coordinate 605,422,296 downwards.
ATGAGCCACCAGTGACGCCTATAGTAAGGATGACTCGGTTGTCGGTCAGTACCTGTGGGTCTTCCGATAGCAGTTCGGTTGGAATTTAGTTTTGGTTTAGTCATATTATTTATTAAAATTGAACCAGGAGTTTCAACTGGATAGGACCAGTGATTTGGCCACTGCATACGACGGACCAGTTGCGTATGAGGTGATGACGTGATGTTTCAAGACCTGTCATCGAAAACAGGCCATTCAGGAAGATTATTCGGGATTAGTGGACAGATTATCTTGAGGCCGTTCAGGACAGGGTTCCATGGAAACTATGAAGACGTCCACATTCGGTGGATTACATGAAGAAACACAGGTAGACCCGTATAACGATAGGTGTGCACACCAAACACCTACGTGCATAAGAGAAACTTATATTATGGCAGAGTTAATTTACTTTCCTTTCGTCTGATAATAATCGATTTAGTGAACGTTCAGTTCGTGTGTGGAGACCGGCGAAATATAACGTTTGACACCATTCACTGGATGAAGTGGCGGCTCCTTTTGCGACTGGAAGTGCAGTCCGCCTCCACAACATCCCAGCGCTGGTAAGTGAAGCGAACTTTTGTTTTCACGTAGTATATTTAGTATGTAGCACAGCTATTTCGTATCACTACCTATTTCTATTTCATCTTTTATTAATCGCAAGTAGCTCTAGATATCATGTGCTGCTGAAAATTCCACACTTTCTTCAAAATAATTTTAGTCAGGAAGCATCTCCAAACCCACCCCCCGTCAACCATACCCTACCTCTTTCACACGTTAGATGACATACCAAGCATCATACTATTATTTAATAATCAGCACGAATTGATAAGTTTCGTATCACCTACTATATAGAGGGCTGAAGATTAGATCATCCAGCCAAGGTATTTCTATATTATTTCATCAGACCATTTTGTGCCCAAGATTTTTACTGCGATATGGCCATTTTAAGTTCATGGCATAGAATTCTGTAGCTTTATCCTTCTAGGAAGAGCACAACTCAACCCCAGTGATTTTAATGACTAAAGTCTCTTTATATTTTAATTACATTACTAATATAAATAGTTTATGGTGAAATTTCTTCACTTCTGGGTTTACAGATTCCGTTCATTAACAAGAGATATTTACTTATAGGCTAAAGAAATAAGTCCCCAGATAAATCACCAGTTTACGTTTTCTACGTTAAGTGGTTTCCACAGTATTTAGTTCATTACTCTTAGTATCACGAGGTGAAAAGCTCACTTTAATCTATAGAATACCAGTAGAATATTGTTACACAAAGATAGTGAATAAACCGTAGATGAGAGTTTATAAGCAAGGCTTCAGGCTAGAGTATACATTCTTGTTCTATTACTTAGCTCATTTAAATTTCTAGTTTTATAGACGTTGCCACTGCATTATTCATTCATTCAGATTTCTGAGAACACTGCTACTTATTCTTTTCCTTTTATTTTAAATGAGACAGCATCTGCTTCATTACATACATATTTCACAAAAATCTTACACATTTGTTTGCTTGCTCATCACGTACATTCGTCCCCTCCAGAAATTCCATACTCCCAACCAAACTGCACCTGATCACTTATTTGGGTCATTTCAGTTGATTCTGATACTATTTTATGAACGTATCCTAAAAATTACAGTCGCCATATACCTGTCCTTTACTCAGCACAACAGGTGTGTAACTACTGAATAACAGCAACTACCCACCAATAGAGCGTATCATCCTTTTTGCTAATGTCATTTGTTTATCTGGAAAAGTAAATTGTGATTTCTGCAACATGTACGTAACAGTCAATGAGCTTTCGCAGTTTCCTGCTTTGAAGACATACGACAGGAATTATATAACCACTTTAGGCCTACGGCATTGTATGACAGTCAGCACGCAGAGATTCTCGAAACGTCTGCTGTCGGACAACTCGTATTTGAAGTTGGAAATTCTTTCAACATTTCCTGAAACAAGTGGAGTACCACTTTGATATTTTCCTTTAGTTCCAAAAACGAACCTCAGATGTCGACCCTCACGAATATCGATACTTATATAATAATGATATAATCGATAATTAATGGACATTACACTTGTTGCAGTATCGATATTTTTGTCTCTTTACTCATAGCCGGCACAATTAAACACCACTAAGCGACGTGACAATGAGAAGAGATGAACTGAATTTATTTTCAACATGTATTAATACATTGTTAAACAACATTGTTGGATTTTTCCTAGAGGCACCTCCACTGCTCGTTCTTGTCGAATTTAAAGGAATGAATTGTTGTATCACAAAAGGAAGTTAAACACAAACATGTAAAAAATGGAGAAACCGTTAAAAATTTCATCATTCTTGGGACGTTCAATAAAGTACGATACCTGTACGATACAAAATGCAAAATTAAATTTCCATTTCAACAACCAGAATATTCGGGATTTTGGCACTTTTCAACAGTGCGGAGCTCATAAGGAAAGAGATATTGCATGTAAATAAACTCCGGAAATTACTAACGAGCTGTAATAAAATGCTGTCGATCGACTGAGGACGGAACTGGCAAACGTGTACTTGGTGCCATTAAGAAGGATATCCTTGCGATCTTGATAATGTTGCCATCCTAGGAAACGAAAAAGTCATCCCATCAGCTCCGACGTCACTAGGTGTGCGCACATATTCGTAAACCCCAAGTGGCTGCTGGTGTAACAAAACATTAGCTCGACAAAGCACACTCGAAAAAGCTAATATTGTCTTACGTTCCTTTTCAATTGTCGAAGAGGCGTTCATCTGTACTGTGTGGCCGCCGATCGGTATTCGGTGATTGTCGGTGAAAGTAGGAAGTCGTCGTCACCGGAACTACTGCCAACCTCTGCGATCTAAGGCTGGGTGGCACTCATTGAGTAACCATTGCACTACAGTCTTCTTTCATTAATTTCATAAGCCATTCTGCAAGTAAGCACCTCATTTGAATATGAATGTCTCTTAATGTGCTGTCACGAAACTCAGTTGACCAGTACGGCACGAGAATGTTGGCGGCAGTGAATGGAGTTATAACTCAATTTTCCAATAGACACCAATGAGCAGGACCGGTTAGAGAAAATTTTCCACAGAAGCGACTATCATTTGCCCTCTCCCCGTCCGTTTCTCCGCACAAACGACACATCCTTCTCCCTCCTTTGCCTTCCCCCCCTCAACGCTACCCTACCTTCTTCATACGTTGGATGCCATTCTTTTGGTTTTTAGAAATATCTTTAAAAATAAATGTAAATCTAATGAGCGTGGAAGTCGGTTGCTTTCACTGCTAATTGTGGACACCATGTGAACGGATTTTGTCCTTGCGCATCTCTGGCGTCCCTCTAAGCTTGGCTTACGAAGCGGCCGCTTGAGTCTCTTCGGCCTTAAACCGGCCCTGGCTGTAAATGGTCACTGGCGCATGAGTATGGTTTACTGAGAATTTTGTGCACTGTGAGGTGTAAATGACTAGTGAGTGGAATGAAAAATGACCGATATTAGAAAAGTGTTGTGTTTTTGCTACCTCGTAAAGGAATGAAACCAAAATGAAAGTGAGGGAATCGAAATACCAAAAGTGACTCAAACCCAAGCATCTCCATTTAAAAATTCCAGTAACTGTGCTCATGGTGAAAATATAGGCCTAGGGTCCTAGCCAGTGCTTATTGGCTTCAAGTGCTTTGATGCAAAGGATAGTAGTCTCCTGGTCAGTATTTACGATGTTGTAAATTACTTTGTAAAAGGGAGACTGTCCATTCTCTAAAGAATAAGATTTTATCGAATCCACGCCAGCCTGCCAAATATTAATATCAGGAATGACGTAGACGGTATGAATGGAACGTTTCGATTGGACTGGCTGTCATAACACCCATGGTTGGTTTATTCTAAAGTGGCCAAAGGCGCGCTTTTAAGTTCTGTGTGCTTCTTCAGCCACGTACAACGTATACCAATAAGCTATCCATTCACCAATTCCAAAAGTTTCACGAATCTGCAAAAGTTTATATGAATTCTGAGTGGAATGAAAATGTACTTGAAAAATAAAGTAATTTTGTTAATACTATGACAAACAAAGCGAAGTACATGGAAGAACATGATTCTTGTGAAACTGCTACAACCTAATCTTGCTGAACTGAAATTAATTGTTTCATGTGTATTGTTTTGTGCATTACGTGACGTGCCTTTCAGAGGGAAAACAATTTCAAACGCCATTTCTGATGTTCTATTTCAGTGTAGAGGGCAGACAGGAGACGAAACGTTGCGGAAACATTTTTAAAGAACACCTGCCACCGAACTTCACTAATTCCCACTATATCTAACTTTAACCTATGCATTTCCCTTTTTAAGTTTTCTAACCTACCTGCCCGATTAAGGGATCTGACATTCCACGCTCCGATCCGTAGAACGCCAGTTTTCTTTCTCCTGATAACGACGTCCTCTTGAGTAGGCCCCACCCTGAGATCCGAATGGGGGACTATTTTACCTCCGGAATGTTTTACCCAAGAGGACGCCATCATCATTAACCATACAGTAAAGCTGCATGCCCTCGGGAAAAATTACGGCTGTAGTTTCCCCTTGCTTTCAACCGTTCGCAGTGCCAGCACAGCAAGGCCGTTTTGGTTAGTCAATAATCCAGACTGTTGGCCCTGCAGCTACTGAAAAGGCTGCTGCCCCTCTTCAGGAATCACTCGTTTGTCTGGCCTCTCAACAGATACCCCTCCGTTGTGGTTGCACCTACGGTACGGCTATCTGTATCGCTGAGGCACGCAAGCCTCCTCACCAACGGCAAGGTCCATGGTTCATGGGGGGAAAGATAATCTATTACTATTCGAAAAAATCCATTAGGCATACAGACGATCCAAAGTCATATTTTATATCGCAAGCATGATAGGCCGATTAGTAAGAGGGAGGTTACAAACAGTTGAGTGAAATGTATAGTGTCTTGAAAAGAGCGTATAAGCTGAAAATCAGCAATGTATAAAAATGAAAGGGGTGCAGTTGAATTAAATCATTAATGTTTAAGGAATTAGGATGTAAGACCCTAAAAGTAGTAGAGTTTTGCTACTTGAGCCACAAAATAACTAATGACGGCCGAGGTTGAAGGGAATTTAATGGTTAAAACGTGTTTTCTGTAGATATTTGTCTGGAGTGTAATCTTATACGGAAGTAAAACGTGAGCGATAAGCAGTTCAAAGAAGCATAAAAAATTTATACAGAAGAATGCTGAAGATTAAATGGGTAGGTTGAGTAACTAATGAGGAGGTGGTGAATCTAACGGGGGAAAACTGCCGTTTCATTTGTTGAATGTATTACACTTGTAACAAGATCACTCCGTACCCATTAAATAATTCTGTGTTGTGTGGACGTTATCCAAACATGACAGTGGAATTTCACTTCGATTAGCAGTTTCAGTGCAAGTCTTGTTTGAAAATAAACGGCTAGGCTCTAAGATAATTACCGGTATATGTTACACGCAACTGTTACATATATTTAAATAAAGAATTATCAAATCTAAGTTTCTGGTCCTTATCCAACAAAATGTTGGAAATACAGGAACAATATCTGTCAGCTAGAAACAGCTCTGGTGTAGATGCTATAGCTCATTACATTGCATACTGTGGAACATAGAAGATTGTAATATAGACATCGAAGCAAGTGCAGTATGTTAAAAATGGTCACATTAGGTGACGAAATAAAAGAGTTAAGGAGGAGACAGGTAGAATCAAAGACGATCTGTAACGGATAGCCTTAAGAGTAAGTGATACACTACCAACGTACGTGTGCAGAGGCGCAAAACATTTTAAGAAACGTTTCATACCTGGTACTGCAAAATGAGAGGTTGAACAGAGGGTGCCATGGAATATCTTAGACTAGTCCTTACAAATAGCTTCAGTAATACTAATAGGACCTTTATTACCACAGGTAACGTAATGTCTACCATAATATCTATAGCATAGAAGATTCTAGTGGTTAGGATAAGAATCGGCAAGGTTAATTAAAGAATGTTCTTTGAATTTATCACTGAAACATTTTACTATGCTCTGAAATATGATGAAGTTAAAAATACAAGGGAAAAACGAGATAAAGAAATACCATAAAACTTTCATCAGATTTTAGTTTCGCCATAAGTAAACATAAAGGCTAATTCTTTACTATAGGTAATATCGTTTCCGAGGAATTCTCTCGGTTTTTAAAGGGTTCTGATATTGAACAGACTATTTATATGTACATGCGGAAGGTATCTGGTTCATTAGACAGTAGTTGCAAGATAGTGATGTACTGTATCCTCAGTGAACTCATTTGACTATGCTAGAGAATCACGACATCTTTCAAGGCAAATTATTATGTTTTGGTGTAACAATAAATGCCGTACAGTCGTTTAAATTATATCTCTCTGACTGGAAGCAAAGAGTGTTAATTAAGTTCTGTATGATGTGATTATTGAGTTTCTCCCGGCGTATTTGATAATCAAAATATCCACGGGTGTGCTGCCGGTCTATAGTGTCCAACGGGCACAATATTTCGGCGATCATACATGTCGCCATCATCAGGTGAACTGACGGACTGAGCTCCTGTGAACGTGCCGGCACGGAGATCCGTACGCTATGGCTGCTCAGAGGGAACTGGGTTCGGTCGCGGCGCCAGAATCAGCCGAGGAAATACGTCGTGAAACTTGTCGTGCGTTGACGAAATCCAAGCCGATGAAGTCAAATATCAGCAGTAAAGAGAGGGCGGCCATTCGTGATCTGAGAGAGCGCTCTGAAATTGTTGTCTTGCCGGCTGACAAAGGCAATTCTACAGTTGTTGTCTCCCATAAGGACTACACTGATAAGATGCAGAGCCTGCTAAATGACGATTCCTACCGGAATATCAGCGTTGACCCTACAAAAAAGGTGGAGAACAAGACGAGGGCGCTTCTCAAGGACGCAGATTTACCGGAGGGTGACGCTAAGAAATTGTTACCCCAAGATCCGGTACCGCCTAGACTATATGGACTCCCGAAGGTTCACAAAGAGGGGGTACCATTACGCCCCATTGTCAGCAACATCAGGGCACCTACATATTTGTTGGCCAAATACCTGACGGGAATATTAAGTCCTTATGTGGGTAAATGCCCTCATCACATCCGTAATTCCGTGGATTTTGTTAAACGCCTTGATAGCTTCAGGTTAGATGAGTCAGATATCATGGTGAGTTTTGAAGTCGTTTCCTTGTTTACGAGGACCCCTGCGAGAGCCACTAGAATTGATTAGTCAGAAGTTCGACGAGAAGACCACTGAAATTTTTAGGCATGTCTTGACTTCCACGTATTTTCTTTTTAATGGAGAATACCACGAACAAACGGAGGGAATCGCCATGGGTAGCCCACTCTCACCGGTGGTAGCGAATTTGTACATGGAGAACTTCGAGGAGGAAGCCCTGTCGTCATCCGAATGGAAACCCACTTGCTTTTTCCGTTACGTGGACGACACGTTCGTCATCTGGCCACATGGTATGGATAAACTCCTTGACTTCCTTACACATCTAAACTCCATACACCCCAACATCAAATTCACTATGGAGACTGAAACGGAGGGTAAATTACCTTTCCTTGACGTCTTGGCCAAGAGAAGGGCTGACGGCACCCTAGGTCATGGGGTGTATCGGAAGACAACCCACACTGATCTGTATTTGCACGCAGACAGCTGCCACCACCCTTCACAGAGGAATGGGGTACTTAAAACTCTAGTACATAGGGCGCGCACTATCTCTGACGCAGAGAGTCTACCTCAGGAATTGGAACATCTGAGAACTGTTTTTCGAAAAAATGGGTACTCAGAGTGGCAGATTCAACGTGCCCAACCACTGCAGCACAACCTGTTGAGATGGATGAAGTCACGAGGGAGGAGGTAGGCACTGCATTTATTCCATACACAGGCGCACTCTCGGGGAAAATCGCCCGCATTCTGAAGAAACACCGGGTCTGAACTGTGTTTTGTCCTCCGAATAAAACCCGTGCACTGGTGGGGAGCGCCAAAGATGACCTCGGTTTGAGGACGGCCGGCGTGTACCAGATTCCGTGTCAATGTGCCAAGTCGTATATTGGTCAGACGATGCGTACCGTCGAGGATCGATGCCGTGAACACCAGAGGCACACTCGACTGATGTATCCGAGCAAGTCGGCGGTCGCTGAACATTGTTTGTCGGAAAATCACGCCATGGAGTATGACCGCACGAGGATTCTGGTACAGACGTCGAGATACTGGGACAGCGTTGTTAGAGAGGCCATCGAAATTCGCACCAATGACGACCTCATAAACCGCGACTGTGGCTATAATCTTAGCAAGGCTTGGGAACCAGCGATCGGGTTAATCAAGAGTACATCGAGCAAACGTATAGTTGTGACGACCACGGCGGACAGAGCCATCACACCGACGTCATCTCAGACGCCGTCGCAATCTGTTCCACCGCGCGACCGCGGCGCGGACGGCGGAGGGAGCGCGCCGCGGGCGGAGGGTATTTAAATCGGCCGCCGCCGCGCCCGAACCCAGTTCCCTCTGAGCAGCCATAGCGTACGGATCTCCATGCCGGCACGTTCACAGGAGCTCAGTCCGTCAGTTCACCTGATGATGGCGACATGTATTATCGCCGAAATATTGTGCCCGTTGGACACTATAGACCGGCAGCACACCCGTGGATATTTTGATTAAGTTCTGTATGAATAATTTATCATCAAAACTGGAACTAATTACATGTGATTCCTACAGCTTAGGGCATAACGTTACATATTAGGGCCCCTACATTTTCTTTTGTATATTAATGACCTTTCATCGCTAACACTACTAGATGTCAAGTTGGTTTTGTTTGCAGAGGAAACAAACATTGACCTAAGCAGAAAATCAAGTATAGTACTAGAAAGATATCTTAGTGAAGTTTTCATGAACATTAATAAATAGTTACTTGTTACTAAACTTTGAAAAGAAACATTGCATGCTGTTCAGACTTTGTGAGAGTTTTTCTTCCGATACATGATGTCCAAATAAGACGAGAAGCAAGTATAAAAGTTGACGGTGTGAAATTCTTGAGATTACAACTTGATAATGAATTCAGTAGTGAGAAATATACCACTGAAATGCCTAATGGTTTGAACGAATCTTTATTTACAAAGCTGACTTTCTCAGAGATATGCGAAAGAAAAATAAAAAAACCTAGCATACTTACTTTCATTCTATAATGTTATACGGGATCATAGTGCATGGATGCACTGTTTTGACATATTTTAACGTATTTTAGCTTCAGTTATACGTCCTTTGTGGATTTAAATTTTAATACGCACGTGAAAATGGGACATAAGTCCTGAAATGAGGTAGTGCTTTCCTTTTGAGAAGTACATAATTTTTACAGCCCCATCGGATTTTATCATTGACAATGAATAACAGCTTTGGGTATCCCATCAAAGGATACTGCATTTTTATTAGTAATTGTTGATTAGTTACACACTAATTATCAGTGTATTGGGGGATTTTTTTGAGCAAGTTTTTAAGTGAAAAATAATGGTTTGTTGCGCGATCGCCAGTTGCACTAAATACAGCAGGCAAATATCTAATATAGGAATTAAGTTTCATATACTTCCTAAAAGCAACAGGACGAAGCGAAAATGAATGAATGTTAGTAAAAGGAAAATTGGTTTTCAGTTGAAAATGTTTATGTCTCTTCAATATTGATTCGGTTTATGGAACAGATTTGTAAAGTGAACAGCTAAATATTTCTTCGAAACGCAAGTTGATGATTTATTCTGTTCGAACCCTAAATCTACTCAGGTTCTGATTTAAGTTTTAATAACGAGTCTAATAACGAAAGAAATATTCAGGCACAAAAATCAAAGCTGACGTAAAGAAGCAGAAGATATTTTACAGGTAAATATATTACCAACTAATGGAGGAATTACTACTAGACAAAACAACCGTGAATACAAACTCCGGTGTGAATGTGAGAAATGAGTGTTTACACCAACAATTAGAAATTATGGCAACAGAAGTAAAAGACTTCAAGTAAAAGAAAGCAGATTTACAGTATCGTCTCTCTAAACGTAGCGCTTACTTACTGAAATTAAAACATGTTCAAAATGTGATTCACGGCTCCTTTTCTGATTGTCAACAATAAATGGTTATGAAAGAATGATGTACTAAGTGGTCATCACAGAATATCGCAAAGCCTGTCTTATAAAGCGTTGTCTGCTGTCATGCACGTATCGAAATATTCTCTTCCTAGTGAAATCACTATTAAAAGAAGACTCAAGAAATTTAGTGTTTCACCAGGTTTTATCTGTAGAATTCTGAAAAAGACGTTGTTCTTAGCTTTGTTGGAATGAAAGTAAACCGTGATTTATGTTTTGACCAGGCGGTCGAGATTATGAGAGGACCACACAACAATCCTCAAATTACGATCATCAAAAATCTGATAGGAAATCGGATGCATCCTATTTACTATACTTTTCACACAGCCGCTTCTGAGGAACTATTGACTGAAACGATTCAGTCAATACAAAATGTTGAATTGAAAGTGGAAACACTTGAGTACAATATGGGGCCATTAAGCAGAAAATTTATAGGAAATTTGAAGACTACATTTAATAACTGAGAATTCTAAAGTCCAACAAATCAAAGCAGGAGAGTATGGATTTCTTGCGACGTGCGGTATGCCTCAAAGTTGTTACGGAATCACCTGCTTGACGATGGTTATCGACTAAAATCCGGTAGTTTGCTCACAAAAGACCCGTTTACTAAGTTAGCTGATGTTAGAAATACTGGAGTAGGTCTACAATACGCCGATAAAGTAACCATGAAACATTTGTTTATTGTCGGTACGGAAAGGCAAAACGTGAGGAAAGCAGCTGCGCTGTTTGCTCTCACTGTAGAGCAATTCATTTGTCAGTTCAGTTATGTTGGTGAGGCTGAAAAAGTAATAACAATGTATTTGATTTACTGCACTCCAGAATCCCTGTTGATGAATACAAAGTAAAAAGTGCATACGGAAATTATTTACCGGAACAAGATAACGCGTTAGAAGCGCTGTATGATAGCGTTGGCGGCCGAAGACTTCCGGCGTAAGAAGTCACCCTCGTTCCGTCAACAGCCTTGTCAAAGAGGGCGGAGGAGCGGACATGGGTTCAGGGCACTCTCTTGTCCTTAGGGTGGAAACTGCCCCTAAAGGCGGAAGAATCAGCAATGATCAACGCCATGGGATGCAGAAGTCAATGGAAATCACTGCATTAAAGATACATAACGTGTATCCACGGGATATGAGGCCTATAACTGAAAAAGTGTCACGCTGATCTCTTCATTGGCAAAAGATTCCGGAACAGTCCCACATTATGATGCCAGAAAGGGGGCTGCCAAGGGGAGGTGACTATGAGAAAAAGATTGATTAACGAACAAAAGAATGTCAGAAGCTTGAACGTAGTAAGCAATATGAGAAGGGAAATGAAAGACTTAATCTAAATATAGTAAGGGGCAGTGAAGTGAAATGTGAAGGAGACAAGGATTTCTGATCAGATGAACATAGGGTAATATCAATAGCAGCAGAAAATGGTGTGGCAGTAGATCGTTATGAATAGGAAGGTAGGGCAGAGAATGTGTTACTGTCAACAGTTCAGTGATAGAGTTGTTATTATAAGAATCGCCAGCAAACTAACAGCGACAAAAATAGTTCAGGTATACATGCCGACGTCGCATGCTGAAGACTAAGAGATAAGGAAAGTATATTGAAAGCGTAATACAGTACGTAAAAGGAGTTGAAAATCTAATAGTCCTGGAAGACTGGAATGAAGTTGTAGGGGAGGGAGTAGACAAGGAATGAGAGAATAGAAAGACTATCTGAGTTCAGCAATAAATTTCAGCTGGTGGTAGCAATTACTCTGTTCAGGAATCATAAGAGGAGGATGTGTACCTAGAAAAGGCCGGGGGATTCGGGAATATTTCAGTAAGATTACATCAGGGTCAGACAGAGATTCCGAAATCAGATACTGGGTTGTAAGACGTACCCAGGAGCAGATATAGACAATGTAATAGTGATGAAAGTAGGCTGAAATTTAAGAGATGAATCAGGAAGAATCAATATGCAAAGAACTGGGATACGGAAGTATTAAGGAATGACGAGATACGCTTGACGTTCTCTAAGGTTATAGACACAGTAGTAAGCAATGGTTCAACAGGGAGTACACTTGAAGAGAAATGGATATCTGTAAAAACAGAAATCACAGAAGTTCGAAAGAAAAAAATACGTACAAAGAAGGTAACTGTGAAGAAATCATGGGTAACAGAAGAAATACTTCAGTTGATCGATGAAAGAAGAAAGTACAAAATGTTGAGGGAAATTCAAGAACAGAGACATACAAGTAGCTGACGAACGAAATAAAAATGCAGTGCAGGGAAGCTAAGAAGAATGATTGTCGGAAGGACTGACAGGCTATTGGAAAGTCTAAACAACCTTCGGTGAAATTAAAAGCAAGGATACTTGGAAGGAGAGAGAGCATTGGTCGTATTTTTTTTGTTTTATTAACCGCAAAATCGATTTTCGGTCACTTGGTGACCACCTTCAGTGCTGTAATATATAATTTAAATTGGTAGGCACCGGTGTCAACAAGCTTACAGCTGTAAGCTTGCTGACACCAGTGCCTACCAGTTTAAATTATATATTACAGCACTGAAGATGGTCACTAAGTGACCGAAAATCGATTTTGCGGTTAATAAAACAAATAAATAAATAAATACGACGAATGCTGTTTCTCCTTCCAAGTATACACATTATCTGGTCGTGGTGCACAGGACACTCCATGGAGTCGCCAATCAATAAAAGCAAGGATGGTAACATTAAGAGCGCAACAAAACTCTTAAATGCAGAGGAAAGAGTGGATAGGTGGAAAGAGTACATTAAAGTACTCTATGAGGGGAAAGATTTGTCTTATATGATAGAAGAAGAAACATGAGTCGATTTAGAAGAGATAGGGCATCTAGGATCAGAATTTAAAAGAGCTTCGGAGGACTGAAGGTCAAACAGGGCAGAAGAAGGAATAAAAGTAAGAAGGAATAAAAGGAAGAAGGAATAAAAGAAAGATTCAGGAGTGGGATTGAAATTCAAGGTGAAAGGATGTCATTGATACGATTCGCTGATGACATTGCAATTCTGAATGAAAGTGAAGAAGAATTACAGCATTTGCTGGTCACGAAGTAGATGAACAACAAAATAACCAATGACGGATGGAGCAAGGAGGACATCAAAAGCAGACAAGCAATGGCAATAGGAGCGTTCGTGGCCAAGAGAAGTCTTCTAGTATCAAACATAGGCTTTAATTTGACGAAGAAATTTCTGAAAATGTACGGTTGGAGTATAGCATTGTATGGTAGTGAAGCATGGACTCTGGGAAAACAGAAACAGAAGAGAATCGAAGCATTTGAGGTGCGGTGATACAGACGAAAGTGAAAATTATGTGGACTGCTAAGGCAAGGAACGGGGAGGATCTACGCGGAATCGGAGAGGAGACGAATATGTGGAAAACACTGACAACGAGAAGGAGTAAGATGATAGGGGAAGACTTCCATGGCACTAAAGGGAGCTGCACAGGGCAAAACCTATAGAGGAAGACAAAGATAGGAATACTTCCAGCAAATAAATGAGGACGTAGGTTGCAAGTGCTACCGTGAGATGATGAGTTTAGCACTGGGGAGGAATTCGTTGTGCGCCGCATCAAACCAGTCAGAAGACTGAAGACTCAAAGAAAAAATGATACGACTTTCACGATGAGAGCAATAAGAAGAAAAGAAGAGGGAGAGGAAAGAGATAACAAAGAAATTGACCAACGAATTTGTCTTACACCAAAAATATATGAGCAAACCTCCCCCCCTCCCCCCAACCCCTCCCACAGAAATAAATCTTCCTCATAATTGGCTCCCTTTCCAGAAGATGTTTTTGTTGTGTATAAACGGTCTACGTTCTTCGTTTAGGGAATTAAGATTGTAAGGCTACAAGTACATGTCTTCAAGATGCAGTCAAGACATTCTTGAGAGATACATTTCCAAGGTAAAAGGACTGGGGAGACTACGTCTCTCCTCAAGCTGCGACATTGTCGCGAATAAAACAATGACCCGTATATACAATAAGTTTCCTTTAATTAACGTCTAAGGTCACAAACTTTTTGTTAACAGATTACTGGTTTCGGTCGATAATGACCATGTTTTTATAAAACAGAACTGATGATGGTCGTTATCGACCGAAACTGGTAATCTGTTAACAAAGCGTTTGTGACCATAGACGTAAATTAAAGGAAACTACGTCTGTCCTTTACCCATCAACGTCTTCCAATGAATTAAGTTTTTGATGAAATCTTCTCCGGCCTCCATCCGCGACGTTCGTCGAAACGTCGCGGATTTTCGACGCAGCTACCCGGATGGAAGCCCGAGATGACTTCATCAGCAGAATACACCTGGAAAGCCTACGTTCACAAATTAAGTTTTTGATTCTGAGGCGTGATGCGAGAGAAATCCTATCAAATAGTACACGCAATACTCAGAAGAATTTGATACTGCAAGTGCTAATGTACTGGAGGAAACTAGAGAGACGACTGTAAAATCGTCTCTTCTGAGATGCAAGACATTTGTTGTCTACAGGAAAGAGAATGCGGCAACAAGGAGGCAGAAGTGATTGTTTGAGAGGTGGGAGAAATTTTTGAGAACTGGACAGAGTACGAAAGGGAAAATGTTACAGATTCGAAGGATAATGTTGAGCTGCTAGAGATGATTACTTATACATTGTAACTTATACTTGTCATGGGACAGCGATATGCACCTATACAGAAGGCGGTGGTATCGCTTACGCAAGGTGTAAAAGGCGGAGCCGTCATTTGTACTCAGGTGGTTCACGGGACGTCATTATGTCCACACGACGGGATTAACAGACACTGAATGCGAAATGGTAGTTGAAGCTACAAACAGGGGACATTTAATTTCGGAAATCATTAGGGAATTCAGTTTTCCGAGAGCCACAGTGACAATAATGCATCGAGAATAGCAGTTTTTCGGCATTACCCCTCAGAACGCAGTGGCCGACGGCCTTCTCTTAACGACCGAAAGCAGCGGGGTTTGCGTAGAGCTGTCAGTTCTCACAGACAAGACATAGTGGAATAACCGCAGAAATCAATTTTAGACGTAGGACGAAAGAATCCGTTGGAACAGTTCGGCCATGGACCCCATTTGTGAACAAGGTTCAGTGCAAGATGGTGGTGGCTTGATAATAGTGTGGGATATGTTGATGTGGAATTGTCTGGGTGCTCTGGTCCAACTGAACGGATCATTGACTGGAAATGGTTATGTTCTGCTACCTGGAGACCATTTGTGGTCATTCATGGACTTCATGTACCCAAACAACGATAAAATTTTTGTGGATGACAAAGCTTCATGTCACTGGGCCACAATTGTGTGCAATTGGTTTGAAGAACATTTTGAACTATTCGAGTGAATGATTTGTCCACACAGATAGCGCGATGTGAATCCTATCGATCATTTACAGGACATAATCGAGAGGTCAGTTCGTGCACAAAATCCTACGCCGGCAACACTTTCGCAATTACGAAGAGATAACGAGGTGCCGTGGGACAATATTTCTGCAGGAGACTTCCAAAGACATCTTGAGTCCATGCCACATCGAGTGGCTGCACTGCGTCGAGAAAAGTAGGTCCGACACGATATTAAGTACCAGCAGAGGAGCAGGTTACGTGTTTAGCATTTTATGTGTTTTTGTAATTTAATTCTTAAATCTATATAAGAGGTGTAATTTCTCGTTCAAGCAACTTTAAGGTATGCATTTACGTGATCTGTAGCGCAACTGTCATTTGTTTGTTTTGAACAGCCAACAATCGTTCGTTTCAGTATAGTTAGGTTCCGCCTTGTGACGGACCAGCAGAGAAAAAAAGTTATTTATTTAGCTCTTTCTAAGTGTTTCACCATTCACTATGTTACTTGGGATCTGTGAAAGGTATTACAATAACTCTTTTTTTGTAAATATGTATTATGTGTTCTTGTTATTTGCTATGTTTCACAGCTAGAGGATTTCTTCACTACAGTTCTATGGAACAAACAGTATTTCTAATCTGAGAGATTTCTGGTCATGTGTCACAATGATGTTAGCATGTATGACGTATGATAACAATACCTTCATCCCGACCGTGCTCACGGCGCTCTTCTTATCGATCGTCGTCACCTAGTAAAAAAAAAAAGTGGCTCATCATTAAAGAATACCTGTTACCGTTCTGCATGGCTTCGTAGCTATCGTCGGGAAGTGTTATAACACTCCTCTGGTGTCAAAGTCAGTTGCTGTAGCGGTCGTACAGTTAGCCATGACTTGTGCAGTCGTCTGGGAATAGTACTGCCATTCATAGCAGCTGGACTGAGGGCATACCAGTTCGCTGAACAGCAAGTGGCAACCGAGTCGGTGGCTTGTCGAACAATCCTGGCGGTCGTCTGGAGCGTCCGCTCTCGTATCCACTGCTACCTACTGCAGGCCATAGTAATTTCCGCATAACCAGTACGGCGCAGTGGCCGCTCTGTCGCCCCCAGCTAACGGTCCCTGTGTAGTCTAATGACATTGCTGTTTCACTCGCCTCTAATGCATGTTGCACTTTGCAGTGGTACTGCAGGAACAACAGCAGGTGATACAGTGGAAAGGACACACACTGTGTTGCACTTAATATTCCTGCAGGAGCAGCTCTCAGATACCATTTGCGCTGCCGACCGTGTAAATTGAATCATTGCCAGTGTGAAAACGCTGGTTTTTTTCTCCTCTGGATGTCTTATGACGATGAGCTTCATTTGGAAAAAAATCATACA
The DNA here is from genome assembly GCF_023898315.1 of Schistocerca nitens. NCBI lineage: Eukaryota > Metazoa > Arthropoda > Insecta > Orthoptera > Acrididae > Schistocerca > Schistocerca nitens. The sequence goes on along the minus strand of NC_064614.1, from coordinate 605,405,432 downwards.
CTTCTGCCAGGGAAGCCACTACTAATTTCTCCTTTCTCTGCACGCATCTGATCTCTGGATAACGTTGTGATTGATGACACTTTGAATAACAGTGTAAACATTTATAAAAAGGTCTCTAACTTGAAAACGAACAGAGTGGCAAAATACTGAGTCGTGTAGCATAACGAGTGATAGTAAGTCATGTACCATAATATGAAATTCCATCGCCAGTTCTAAACATATTTCTGGGGATATGGCTTGAACAATTGAGCTATTTCTACGTAGAGTAAGGGAGTCTGGTGCTTAGATAAGAGTTGTGGAAGTGATCGGTGAAGAGAAGGAAAAAAGGAAGGAAGACTAATATTTAACGTCAAGTCGACAAAGAGGTCATTGGAAACAAAACACAAGCTCGAATTTATGAAATATGGAGAAAGAAATCGGCCGTACCCTTTCGAAGGAGCCATCCTGGCATTTACTTACAGTAATGGTTTCCAGCTGCCGCCTCAGATATTCCAGTGAAGCATTTTTCTTTGTTTTCGTAAGTGAATTCTCAAATTCTGGAGGAGTTCTTGTATTTAAGAGGTGTAAACTCGCCGCATTCTAACAACTGTGAAGTGTTGATGCGCGCTTGTTGTGGCAATTTGTCATTTCTTTTCAACAGCCAGCTACACAGTTGAGGAAGGCGTCATCCTTTGGCGGCTCTTCAGGAAGGTAGCAAGTCACATATTTAGCTTCCTTTTTGTGTTTTACAGTATATTTTAAGTTAGTAGTTCTAGTATGGGTAGACTGTGTGCTTGCTGTTTGCGGACTCAGGAGTAGTTTGCGAAAAGCTGAAGACACTTCTGGCCACGATAAGCCGTCTTCAGACTGCTGTTTCGGGATGTAGCAGTGGCGGGTTATTTGAAGCCTGTCGCTTGCTTCGCCCACGTGCATTGCTACCGATGCGCCTTGTTGTGTACCCGACGCTGTCAATCGGCCCTTGTCAGTCTTATTAAAATCACTCCAACGTAGCGCGCTCGCGATCTACTGCTATCGCCATCTATTGTTGTTAGTTTTTCTTGAAGGCAAGAACTAGAACAGATTATGTAAAAGCTCGGGTGCCAGACTCACAGCAGTTGGTAATACACTGAAGAGCCAAGGAAACTGGTACACCAGCCTAATATCGTGTAGCGCCACGGCGAGCACGCAGAAGCGCCGCAACACGGCGTGCCATGGACTAGACTAATTTCTGAAGTAGTGCTGGAGGGAGCTGACACTATGAATCATACAGGACTGTCCACAAATGCCTAAGAGTACGAGGCGGTGGATATCTCTTCTGAACAGCACGTTGCAGGGATTCCCAGATCTGCTCAACAATATTCACGTCGGGGAAGTTTGGTGGCTGGCAGAGGTATTTAAATTCAGAAGAGTGTTCCTGGAGCCACTCTGTAGCAACTCTAGACGTGTGGGGTGTCGCATTGTCCTGCTGGAATTGCCCAAGTCCGTCGGTATGCACAATGGACATGAATTGATGCAGGTGATCAGGCAGGATGGTTACGAACGTGTCACCTGTCAGAGTAGTTTCCAGACGTACCAGGAGTCCCATAACACTCCAACTGCATACGCCACATACCATTAGAGAGCCTCCACTATCTTGAACAGACCCCTGCTGACATGCAGGATCCATGGATTCATGAGGTTTTCTCCATACCCGCATATGTCCATCGACTCGATAAAATTTTAAACTAGACTCGTCGAACCGGGCAACATGTTTGCAGTCATCAACAGTCTAATGTCCATGTCCAGGGCCCATGCGAGGCATAAAGCTTTCTGTCGTGCAGTCATCAACGGTACACGATCGGGCATTCGGCTCTGAAAGCCCTTGTCGATTATGGTTCGCACGCTGACACATGTTGATGGTCCAGCATTGAAATCCGCAACAATTTGTGGAAGGGTTGCACTACTGTCGCGTTGAACGATTCTTTTCCGTCGTCGTTGTCCCTGTTCTTGCAGGATCTTTTTCCGGCCGCAGCGATGTCAGAGATTTTAGGTTTTACCGGAATCCTGACATTCACGGTGCACTCGTGAAATGGTCGTAGGGGAAAATCCCCATTTCATCACTACCTCGGAGATGCTGTGTCCCATCGCTCGCGCGCCGACTATAATGCCACGTTCAAACTCGCTTAAATTTTGATAACCTGCCACTGTAGCAGCAGTAACCGACCTAACAACTGTGCGAGACACTTGTTGCCTTATATAGGCGCTGCCGACCGTAGCGCTGTGTTCTTCCTGTTTATATATCTCCGTATTTGAATATGCATGGCTATACCAGTTTCTTTGTCGCTTCAGTGTATTTTGTAATAGTTTAACTGCTGTTAGCACTCACTACTTATGGCGTTCTTCACGGACTTTAATATTTTCGTGTACTTTAGAAACTGAACTGTGGTTAATTAATTGAGCTACAGAGTTATTTTGAAGTTGCCGCATTTTAGGACTTCATGTTCCTCTGTTGTTTTCGATAAGTGGGTGAAGGTGAGCAGCCGTGAGTACATGTTCTCCAAAACACGCCAGATTAACCCCACGTGTAATTCTCGTTGATTTACTTTTCATTTATTTGTGCCAACTTCTTATGAGATCATTATTCGATACTGAGTTGAATATGTCATACAACAAATCATTGATCTATTTAACCATGCATCATTATTAGTTGTTCGGAATTTCATCGTTCAGCTACTTTTTTTTTTTTTTTACTTGCCTAAGATAGATCTATTCCCAACATGATCTTTTGCTGTCTCAAAGAAAAACCTCAGGGCATTAGTAAGGTGGAGCAGATGAAACCTACGCTTTTCACAACTGAATACCTTCCGGTGTCTTATTTATAGAACGAGAGTTTTACATTAAATAACAATACTTGTATCGGAGTTTTGAAATCTACATACATACATAAATTACGTTCGGAACATAATGTCGTTAAGACGACGTCCTTGTCAGGCGCAAACTCTGAGCTTCTCCTCGAAGCTCTGCACGGCTCCCTACAACATTTCATTCGACACAGTTTCACTTTCTTGATGAATGAAAATTTTCAAGCCATCGATTGCACGGGGTTTGTTCACTACGCCGTTGGATCCGGGTAGTTCCACAAAAAGAAAAAGTCACAAATCGATGGCCCGGGGGAGCGTGTTGCAAAGGAACGTGGCTGAATCATAAAATGAAATGTCCGTCAGACAATTCTCGAATTATTTCAGTGGATAGTCTCGCCATATGAACTGTGGTAGCATCCGTCATCTATCCTTCAATTAGATGCCGGGCTGATGTCACAGTAACTGCAGTACCCCCTCACCAAGAAGGTAAGGCATAACAAATCCCATCTTGGAGACACCGCACTATACTGTTACTGGTGAGGTGTGGAGAGGTTTTGGCGTAGTTCACCTAGGTTCTGCGGCGCCCTATAGTTCCGTACAGTAACATAGCCATCCAGATGGAACTGAGCTTCGACACTCATTATTAAGACGTCTGGAAAGGTGTCCATTATGGCAAAAAAATTTTTGCGTTGCGCATACTTCCTTTCATTTAGTTGCTGGACGATCATTATTTTATATGAGTGTAATCTGACATTACGATATAAGATGCGATGAAGCGAACGACTTGACATAGCCAGCACTACAGCCGGTCGCCTAGCGGGTAGTTTTCGACAGGCAAGAACTTTTCCGTAGTTCGAAGTGGACGGGGAAGAGCGGGTGATTTCTTCTTCATCACAGATCGACACTAAACCACCGGAGAAGGGTGTTTCGATCTGGGATTGCACCTCGACGATCGACATTAAAACTCTGATGGCAAAGACGTTGAACAGTGACCACGGTGCTCGACATTAGACACGCGTGAGATGCGCTCCAACCAGCCAAACCGATGTGTAGATACATGTTAGCCACCCCAAGCGGACGTGGGCTTTTTCCAATCCACATTTCACGCCGTTTACGTGAGATATGTTGACGCTGCAGTGTTCATCTTTGACAGACTAGTGTAGTAAGGTACACAAAATCAGGTAACTGCAAAATTCGTGCTACGTTTATTAATTTATAATTACACATATCAGCTGACTTCCGGTATTTACTTTGTCTTCGAGTAAAATCACGTGCGTCAGGTAATATTGTTTCGAAAACTTAAGTCCAAAGCCTTGACGTAAAATGTAAACGAGTTTTTCGTGTTGCTTTTATTAAAACACACGCGTGTGTCACGATATATTGTATGTTACCATATCCTCAATTTTAAACTTAACCTCTACTTTTCAGAACCTTTTGGACATAGTATACTCGTTCAAAAGCAACAGTGCCGAAATTTCATTATCTATTTGCCTGAAAAAGCATATTTTAGAGAATTTCCGGATACTTGAAGATTTTCGAGAATTTGCATAAGATACGAGTTTTCCGCATAGCCTACGTAGTAATTGACATTTGTGACTTACCCAGAGTTACTGTAAATAAGCAATATATGGTGTTACATTAGGTTTCTATTTTAAAAGAAGTGTATATAGTCTGCATTTATCGTAAATCAACGCTATTGTCGAATTTGTTAGTCATCAAAGCCTGAAAAACATTTCAGAGGAATAGTAAACCTTATACCGAATTTCCCTGCTGTCGCAACATATGTCTCGTTGTATTGTTCTTTCCCTTTGTGGAGGTCCACATTCATGCAGAACTCTTTGAGAGAATAACCCACTGTTTGACTGTAAATAAGTATTCGTTTAAATCATTCAATCATGATTTCGTCTTTATAGCTATTCTCAAGTGTAATCTGAGACGCCACAAAATGTCCGACCAGCCTAAATGAATATGTCACCGCCGAAATGACATATATCCGGCCTTATAAACTCTTCGTAGTGCTACAGTATTGTAGACTGCAGGATGATCACAATTAAACTTTCGCTTCTTGAGAGGGTCCTGGCCCTCAAGTTTGTACGGATATCATTTCACAACTGTTCGCAGCATTTTTCGAACGGTTGACCATGAAGTGTTCAGATGCCGTGACACAGCTCGCGCACTACTTGAAGATAGCACATTGTTTCCAGCAATCTCCGACATGGCAACAGCTTCTTCAAGAGCATGTGACGCAACTGACTGCCGGCCTGTCCAGGAGCAATTCCCAAATCGCCAGTTAAGTCGAACTTCCTATGTTCCTCAATCCTGGTGCGGGAGGATGACCTCTCCGTATTCCCTTATATGTCGATAGTCGCGAAGAGCGGCAGTTCTATTGCTGTTCTTTTGACAGAACACCTTTACAAGTACAACCCTACTCACCGTGTCTAGACCCATGTTGACTGCCTCCAGCAGTAGTGTATACTGGTGCTTGTGTTTGAAACCTTCATCGCCGTATCAGTACCGACGCCTAATGGCAGGTCATGACACCAACAATGCTAACAATGCAAATCCTGCAGTGCGCAGTCTGAACATAAATCCTATAAAGTTGGGTAACCAAACGGTAAATAGATTTCTTCTGAATTCGCTGGGTTGACCAAAGTTTAATTAAAACCACTCTGTACGTCATTTCGACGGTATCATGTTATTTAGGTAGGTCGGACGTTTTGTGACATTTCAAGTTGCACTTGAAGATGACTATAAAGTGAAAATAATGGTTGTGTGAAACAAGTAAATTGTAATTTACAATAAAACGGTGGATATTTCTTATCGCGTTTTGCCGTTAACTGATTTAGTTCTAAAGGGTCACTGGTAATATTTGCAGCATATCAGACTCATTAATTAAAAGAGAATGAACAATCTTACTTTTAAGTACTGCTTACTGTTCTGTAAAACATTACACCAGGCACAATACAGTCCCACTGTGTCTGCTGTTCTGGGGAACTTCATGAGTTACTTTCTGTTCGTAAGCAGCTGGAAAGTGCTCTGACTACTGACAAGCGGTTGGATGCTGCTGCGAATGGGTGTGTACAAAGGCCATCGAGAGCCATGTACGAGAGATACCAAAGATACCTTGAGTACTACCTTCCGCTGTGGATACTGTCTCTGCTGCAGGAAGTACAGAATCTATCACTACCCGTCCACCTGACTCTGAGTGGCTTGTCAGTGATAGGTCTTGCCATAAGGTACAGGAGAGACAAGGACGAGGGAGAACTGAGGAAGTTATCCCGTTCTGCAACTTCAAGTTGGTGCCTTTCACTGAAAATTAACTTCGCCAGAGAGACTTACTTAACCTGTTGCGAAACCAGTTTTGTCCTGTATCATGAAGGGACGAACACAAAAGGGTAGGGGTCTATCAATCATTGGCAATTCAAATGTACAGCAAATAATAGTACCGTTAGGGATATGGGGACAAATGTGGACTGTGTATACCTTGGGGCCAATTTCAGCGTCTGTAAGAGGCTACTCCAGTAGCCATTGAGAGATTAGCGTTCAGCCAACTGCAGGAATAGCACACGCTGGAGCAAACGATGCTTGTAGTCTAGGCTGTGAGATCATACTTGGTTAATTCCAGCCACTATGAGAAAAGGATGAGACTACCAGCCTTGCTTATAGAGTTTCACGAGAGCTCATGATCTGCAGCAATATCCCTAGAACAAATTGTGGCCCCCTGGTTCCGCGCTGAGAGCAAAGCTTGAAGGAGAGATTGTGGAGCTTGTATGTTAAGCTAGGCATATTTGCACCATAGGGTTGAGAACTGGACGGTCCCTGTAGATGGGTCAGGTGTGCACAACACATCAGAGGCACCCAGGTGTGTCTATGATGCACAGAAGAGTTTTTTAGATTAAGCGACTCTCCATCAAGGCGAGATAATAATATCTGTGGGTAACTCATAAATATCAGTGTAAGATCCAAAGAAACACGACTCCCACAGGTAAGAGCATTAACTGTGGAAGCTGATGTGTGGAACTCTTTCGACACATCGAAATTAAACACACAACCAGTTTGTAGTTGCCTCACACTTCTTTATTACAAACATATTGCTCTTATCAAATTAATAGTAGCAACGATTATAGAAAGGGGCTTGCCTTATATAACCACATATTTTTCAAAATTGTAGCAACCAAATTTCATTAATCGAAACAACGTTCATAAAAGCATCAATAATCAAATATGACTGAGTGAACTAAACCACACAAACGTCATGACTTAGATGGAACTGTTTTTCACATGACTCATATCAAAACTCTGACTACTTCCAGCAGATAAGGAATGCATTAAGTCCAACAAACACAGATCTTTAAAAACCTGCTTAACCAACTTTCATCAAATAAAACAATATTCACAAAACCATTATTAACGAAATATAACTGCCATAACTAAACCTCACAAGCTTCATCACTTACACTGAAACTGTTTTTCATATAATTCACATCAAAACTCTGAAGTACTTCCACAACTAAGGTGGTGCATTAAGTCCAAAAAATACAAATCTTTCAAAATTTGCTTAGCCAACTTTCATTAATTAAAATAATATTCATAAAACCACAATTAATCAAATCCAAAACATGCTTCAACTAACATAGAAACTGGTTTTCATGTAACTCAGGACCCGGCTAAGAACATTAATCCGCTTACCTCCAATAAGTTCAGATCTTTCCACAACTGGTCTTAAAATATCTGATAAATTAACAGGATTGTAATACATTCAATATAATAAGAACATATGAAATTGTCTTAAGATGGGACCACCTCACTTTTCCGATAAACTGGTGATGGACGTGAGCAAACCGAAAGGTTCTAACAGATTCAGGAAATGCACGGACCAGAAGGTGAAATAAAAAATATGCTCGACTTAGATCTACAAGTAAGCTTGCGGGAAACCACAACGCTCCACCGGCAAGATGGAATTACCGCACGTTAACAACGTAACCACAGACACCGATCCAGGTCCTTAATTTTCACTCTTCCACCGTGATACCCCGATCGGAGCTTGTTCGCGTCGACCGCCGCCAATTATCTGAAACATAAACACATCAGCGGCAGACAACATTTTGACGCAACAGATAGACAAGGATATTAACCCAACCAGTTATCAATAAACCTTTAATTCTACGCGGCACCAGTTAACCTTAAGCAGACTTAACATACGTGACAGTGGGTGTTAAGATTTGATTAGACAATCTCTAAAACAACAAATAAAATAACAAAATGGAAAAGGAATTAGGGAAAATATTTTGGCCCGGTTCTGAACGCCAGACACAAACCTACGCAGTACTTGGTATGCATTAAATACGGCTTCATGTCTATTGGTTGTGCGTCACTAGCACTCCCTTAATGCCGTCAACATATTTTAGGATATAAGATCAAAGGTAACTGAAACAGCCAAAATAGTTTTCAGTGCACAGGGGTATTCAAGTATCATGAACAAAACGCTCCGATGAACACTTAGACGACTTCAGTTCGTTGACTTTGAATCGCATGCAAGAGACACGAAGGAAATCTGTCCTTCACATATCCAAGAAACCCCTATCACCGTCGGCAGCAGATATGCATTACAACGGCTAAATACGCCGCAGCAGCGGCCCACGTTCCTTCGTCGAACCGACTCTGCCATTCGCCACGCTGCATACAGGCACAACGACAGACGTTGACACAGTTTATACCCGAACTGAAGACCCAGAGAGCGCGCGCGCCGCAGTTTAATAACCGTCCACCAAAGATACGAAGCCAAGCAGGCATCGAAAATCGACGCAGGCGATCGTGATGAGAATCGATGGAGAAACATCCTGGCAGATTAAAACTGTGTGCTGGACCGAGACTCGAACTTTGCCTTTCGCGGGAAAGCTGTGAGGACGGGGCGTGAGTCGTGTTTGGGTAGCTCAGTTGGTAGAGCACTTGCCCGCGAAAGGCAAAGGTCCCGAGTTCGAGTCTCGGTCCAGCACACAGTTTTAATCTGCCAGGAAATTTCATATCAGCGCAGAGTGAAAATCTCATTCTGGAATCGATGAAGACTGGCGCCAGCGGCGCACCAGCTGAGAAGCATTCACAATAAAGTGCCAGAGTTTGAAGAGTACCTAGAGAAAGGGAACCTCGGACAAAGTTAATACCTGTAGTTGAGAGAAGTGAGATTTTTTGGGGAAATTTAAGCGGATACCAAAAGGATGGGCTAATGGGAAGTGGAGGTGATCTATTTGTCACAACAGACAAGAAATTCAAATCCACCAAGGTTAGCGAAGCTGCAATACAAGATCGTTTGGGCAAGACACAGTATCAAGAGTGGACATAAAATTATAATTAGATCCTTCTAATGACCACCAGGCAATCCTGATGATGTAATGGAAAACCTCATAACAAACCACATTATGCTTATACTTAAGTTCCCTACTTGTACTGTAATAATCAGAGCAGGCGTTAGTCATCTTTCTCTGCTGTCAAGTACCAATACCACCCAACAGGTGTTCCACACTTGGTAGCAGAATAGCAAGTTTCGTTCCACTGCCGATAACAGACGCACGGGAACTGGCGGACCCAATGGTGTGTGTCCGCTGAGCCAGACCTCAAACAGTTCTTTACTTCGAGCACCCTCTGCCGCTGCAATACAGGTCGACCGGCGGCAGCCTCTCCCTCGCACTTGCACTTGGAGCTACTTTGCCATGGACGCTACGCAGAAGCCGAGTTGTCGCTGCTCCGACTCAGTTTTTTTTTTGTTATTGTATGAACTGGAGTCAGTTTATTGCTGTATTATTTGTAATGAGTCTTCGTATGTTTGCTGTGTTACTTTTTCACTAATTATTTCTTCTCCTGTTCAGCTTTCCTACGGCGCATTATGAGGCTGGTCCCGGCGGAGGTTCGAGTCCTCCATCGGGCATGGGTGTGTGTGTTTGTCCTTAGGATAATTTAGGTTAAGTAGTGTGTAAGCTTAGGGACTGATGACCTTAGAAGTTAAGTCCCATAAGACTTCACATACATTTGAACATTTTTTCCTACGACGAGACGTGCTGACTCCTCTCAAGCCCAGTTCTCCTTAGTGTTGTGTGTGAAGTCGTACACAACATCTGGCGACGAGTTATCTTATCTATGTATGGCGGTCACAAAGTCTGTTACCCTCCCACCTTGTGTCGTCCCTTTGGTTACATTTTTCTCTGTTGCTTCTCTGCTCTGGGTACTCAGTGCGTGTTTGGTTGTGCTCTTATGTTATACGTTCCGCAAATGTTGCTTTTGCAGCCCTTTTTGCTTTCTCCGTGGAATTTTTGCTTTTCGCTGTTTGAATTTGTAGACTGGTTTTTAGACTATGGCTACCCTGCCGCAATCGTCTGCTGCGTCGCTTGCAGTTGATATAACTGTTTATTCAGTTTCAGAGACAATAAATGGTGCAACTGCTTGAAGCGATGAATCGCTTCCGAGAGACAGGCTGGACAGTGAAGGGGGAGGCGTGTTTATAGCGATAAAAAGTACAATAGTATCGAAGGAAATTGGCGGAGATCCGAAATGTGAAATAATTGGGGTGAAGGTCACGGTTAAAGCAGGCTCAAATATGTTAATTGGATGTCTCTATAGGCCCCCTGGCTCAGCAGCTGTTATGGCAGAGCACCTGAAGGAAAATTTGGGAAATATTTCGAGTAGATTTCCCGACCATGTTATAGTTCTGGGTGATGATGATGAATCATCATCATCATCATCATCATCACCCAGAACTATAACATGATCGGGAAATCTGGGTGGAGATTTTAATATGCCAGATATAGACTGGAAGACTCAAACGTTTATAACGGGTGGCAGTGACAAAGAATCCAGTGAAATTTTTTTAAGTGCATTATCTGAAAATTTCCTTGAGCAGTTAAACAGGGAACCGACTCGTGGCGATAACATGTTAGACCTTCTGGTGACAAGCAGACCAGAACTATTTGAAACAGTTAACGCAGAACAGGTAATCAGTGATCATAAAACGGTTACTGCATCGATGATTTAAGCCGTAAATAGAAATATTAAGAAAGATAGGAAGATTTTTCTGTTTAGCAAAAGTGACAAAAAGCAGATTACAGAGTACTTGACGTTTCAACACAAAAGTTTTGTCTCAAGTACAGATAGTCTTTAGGATCAGTGGACAAAGTTCAAAACCATCGTACAATATGCATTACATGTGTATGTGCCAAGCAAAATCGTAAGGGATGGAAAAAAGCCACCATGGTACAACAACCGGGTTAGAAAACTGCTGCGGAAGCAAAGGGAACTTCACAGCAAACAAAAACATAGCCAAAGCCTTGCAGACAAACAAAAATTACACAAAGCGAAATGTAGTATGAGGAGGGCAATGCGAGAGGCGTTCAGTGAATTCGAAAGTAAAGTTCTATGTACTGACTTGGCAGAAAATCCTAAGCAATTTTGGTCTTATGTCAAAGCGGTAGGTGGTTCAAAACAAAATGTCCAGACACTCTGTGACCAAAATGGTACTGAAACAGAGGATGACAGACTAAAATCCTAAATACTAAATGTCTTTTTCCAAAGCTGTTGCACTGAGGAAGACTGCACTGTAGTTTCTTCTCTAGATTGTCGCACAGATGACAAAATGGTAGATATCGAAATAGATGACAGAGGGATAGAAAAAACAAGTAAAATCGCTCAAAAGAGGAAAGGCAGCTTGACCTGATGGGATACCAGTTCGATTTTACACAGAGTACGCGAAGGAACTTGCCCTCCTTCTTGCAGCGGTGTTCCGTAGGTCTCTAGAAGAACGTAGCATTCCATAGGATTGGATAACGTCACAGGTTATTCCCGTTTTCAAGAAGGGGCGTCGAACAGATGTGCAGAACTATAGACCTATATCTCTAACGTCGATCAGTTGTAGAATTTTGGAACACATATTATGTTCGAGTATAATGACTTTTCTGCAGACTAGAAATCTACTCTGTAAGAATCAGCATGGGTTTCGAAAAAGACGATCGTGTGAAACCCAGTTCGCGCTATTCGTCCACGAGACTCAGAGGGCCATAGACACGGGTTCCCAGGTATGTGCCGTGTTTCTTGACTTCCGCAAGGCGTTTGATACAGTTCCCCACAGTCGTTTAATGAAGATAGTAAGAGCATATGGACTATCAGACCAATTGTGTGATTGGATTGAAACGTTCCTAGATAACAGATCGCAGCATGTCATTCTCAATGGAGAGAAGTCTTCCGAAGTAAGAGTGATTTCAGGTATGCCGCAGGAGAGTGTCGTAGGACCATTGCTATTCATAATATACATAAATAACATCGGAAGTTCACTGAGGCTTTTGTGGATGATGTTGTAGTATATCGAGAGGTTGTAACAATGGAAAATTGTACTGAAATGCAGGAGGATCTGCAACGAATTGACGCATGGTGCAGGGAGTGGCAGTTGAATCTCAATGTAGACAAGTGTAATGTGCTGCGAATACATAGAAAGAAAGATACTTTATCATTTAGCCACAATATAGCAGGTCAGCAACTGGAAGCAGTTAATTCCATAAATTGTCTGGGAGTAGGCATTAGGAGTGATTTAAAATGGAATGAGCATACAAAATTAATCGGCGGTAAAGCAGATGCCAGACTGAGATTCATTGGAAGAATCCTAAGGAAATGCAATCCGAAAACAAAGGAAGTAGGTTACAGTACACTTGTTCGCCCACTGCTTGCGTACTGCTCACCGGTGTGGGATCCGTACCAGATAGGGTTGATAGAAGAGATAGAGAAGTCCCAACGGAGAGCAGCGCGCTTCGTTACAGGATCATTTAATAATCGCGAAAGCGTTACGGAGATGACAGATAAACTCCAGTGGAAGACTCTGCAGGAGAGACGCTCAGTAGCTCGGTATGGGCTTTTGTTGAAGTTTCGGGAAAATACCTTTACCGAGGAGTCAAGCAGTATATTGCTCCCTCCTACGTATATCTCGCGAAGAGACCATGAGGATAAAATCAGAGAGAGTAGAGCCCACACAGAGGCATACCGACAATCTTTCTTTCCACGAACAATACGAGACTGGAATAGAAGGGAAAACCGATAGAGGTACTCAAAGTACCCTTCACCACACACCATCAGGTGGCTTTCGGAGTATGGACGTAGATGTAGAGATGTAGATGGTGCAGATGACTTCACACAAGACACCGGACCAAAAGGCAGCGCCACCGCCTGCACCGATTGCATATGTGTCACCATTTCGTGAGTTTGACAAGGCGAAGGAAATACTTCGCATAGTCCAACGCGCCTCACATTCCAGGTACTGGCAAACGTGCTTGTTTCTTGACCACGGTAGGAGTGAGTGTGTATATCTTGTGCACTAAACTTTTTCTCACGTCACGCTCTGAGTTAGTAGATTATGGGAACCTACTGCTGGCGCTTACAAATATTATGAGGACAGGTTGCAAGTGAAAGATGCCCGTTACAAATTCCTATGCGTGGGTGAGCAACAAGTAGAGGCATACCGTTAGTGGGTGACTGAATTGTAAGGCCTTTCCAGGCAGTGTCGATTCACCTGTGTCTGTGGCGCAGACAGCGTGAGGCAAATAAAAGTGGCCTGGACAAATAGATACGATTGGACGTGAATTTGTGGCACCATTAACGGAGGAAGGGACTTACAGTTACTTCTAGCAGGACGGAGCAACTGGCCTTACATCCGGCCGAACCTTTACACAGCCTTGACGCCTGACAGAGCTGTTAGCAGAGGTCAGTCTAGTCGTGGCTCTAGCTGGCCACCCGTGTCACCTGATAGTGTGCGATTGGGTAATTTGCATCGTTTCCGAGTTACCTTCGCACTGAAGGTAGCCAATTAGGTCGGCGAGAGCGCAAATTCAAGCAGCCTGCCAGAGGCGGTGTCGCCAAACGTGTTCTTCGGTTTGTTTCCTCAAACCGAACACACTGAACTTTTGTTCACCTAGTTTAAATTTATCACATCACACCTTTTAGCTGGTAATGAGCGGTGGGACAAGTGGTAACTCACGGATTCAGAGATGTATGTGCTGTGCCACACTTAAGCGCGAGCAAGTCCTTGAATTTGCGCGCGCGACGACCTGATTGGCTAACTTCAGTGCTAAATAACACGGAAACGGCGCAACTTATCGAATTCTTTTTTCTTAGCATTCATTTCCCAGCAAAACCTTCACCGCAACCCTCTTACAGTCCTAACAGACTCTTTATGAACCCGCATCTTGGTGTACGACCCATCCTTATGACGGAAGAAACGACCCTCTATCAATCAGGGTTGTACGTTAGCTGGACCAGGCTACACGAATAACTGATTATACTTATTTGTCGGATGTGTCAAGAAACTAAATCAGTACGTGCGCATGTTGCAAGATCGTGCTATACCGGTTTGATTTACTCCGAGACATCTTGAAGCTTCTAGTACAGGAAACATAAGCTGCTCGACGTTCACTGCGCACTACATTTTCTGGTGTCCTGTTATCTGCTCACACTAAAGACAGATGCAAGAGGAGGAGCAGTGCTGTAAACTGACCTTGTTTAATGTGCCCGTACTCTGTCAAGCAGGTTAAATGTCACGAACTCTGGGAACGGAAGAAAATCTCTGGTAATCTAAAGGAAATGCAATTTTAACGAGCGGTAACTGCGTTCACCATTGACTGAATAATGTACACATTTGGCCACTGACCCAACATTGGCGAGAAATGGACTCCCAGAATGTACAGGAGAGGGGAATTAAAGCAACTAAACGATGCCGCACACTCATGAAGTGTGTATCGCTAACCACTTGTCAGGGAATTTTTCTGCCATCTAGTTGCCTGACGTATCTGCAGTCATCTTCGCACTCTGATGGTCCTCAGTCGTGCCTTGAGACTCTCCGGCGGACTCCTTCAATTTATGTGTGCCAGCGGCCTGACTGCTTTACTTCATCGCTAATTAACTCAGAAACGACGAAACGCATCGACTTTTTTTCTAAACAAGTATTACTCAGCACAATCTATCCTGCAACACCTTTACAAGTTGTACAGACTGTTGAGAGGTGGCATGAGGCCCCTCTCATATTTCTAGCTTACTCTGAGTAATTCGATTTTCCTCTCTGATTGTTTGCGGTGAAAAGTTGCTATTCCTTCACACGTGGACTTCCCACGCAGCGTCTCTCGTCACCCGGGTGGTCAGGTGACAGGTGAGTTCTCCTGAGCTTGAAAGGGTTAAGCCGACGGGTGTGAGGGAGTCGAGTGGATTCTTTCCAGACGCCGACATTGTCATAAGAGCGGGAGCGACACGCCCAGATGGGCCGGAAGGGGCGGCAGGGCTAGAGATTCCGTGAAAACCGTTTCTGGCGGGCTACCAGCGAGGTGTAGGAATGACTTGTGTTCCCAGGCAGTCTTGGCGGGCAAATTCCCGCGTTTTCTGCAAAATCGTAACTGTAATGGACTTGCTCAGGGCATAGCTCCGTGACGTAGCAAAATCGGTGCAGAAATTACCGCCAAGAATCTCCATTGGTGGAATGGTAGTGCTTCAGCAATTTTCCGCCGGTTTTCGAGTTGCTGATTGGAACGTTTAACCACAGCCACTGTCGTGGGGGCGGGAATGTTCTGTGTTCGGTTTGTACAGGTGCTCTTGAGAGGGTCGGCTCTCGCCTTTCGGTCGGAGTAGGTTACAAGACTGAGCTCTCGCTGCTCTGGACAGCCTGCCTTCCGTTGGCTGTCTAATATACTTTCATTTAATTGTAACTGTTTGACGAAGTTGCTGAAGTTTCGACTTCAACGTAACTTTCCGAGTACAGTTGGCAATTAAGCGTTCTGCGTACAGGCGCGACCTATGTTGTCCGTCTGGAGCAGTTTTGGCTGAAGTTGACTGTATCGGAGTTACTGTGTGACTTAGCTTGTTAAAATCACTCACTGTACGGGCAGTGATTGTGTAGCGAGCCTTCTTCGTCTCCCTCAGAGTCGCATTTGTGTTGTTAGGAAGTGTTTAGGCTGGAACAACCAGACCAGGATAATTTGTTTCGGGCTATACTCGCGACATTATCATCACCACGACGGGACATCGAAGCAACCAGCCATCGCCTCCGGTATGCCAGATCGTGTCCTAGCAGTTAAGAAGACAGCTTGGTAATGTATGTCCCCAGCACCGGCAGATTAGGGCATTTTACTAGGTGATAATCAGAGCTCAGCAGAGCGCGCCTGTTCGTCTTTTCTAACTTTGTTCTGTCTTGGGTGTTCATTGAGTTCTCCTTACTGTAGCAGCAATTAAAATTGGGTTGGCTGGGTGTTTCTCTTAAGATTTGAGTTGCAAGGAATTGGCTCCACATACCACTTGGTCATAAATGTCACAATATAGTTTATGGACAACTTCACCTTCACAGCATTTATTTGATTTTATAATTTGACGTATTGTAAATGTTTCATGTGTTTTGTTTATTATTTTGAGTTTAGTCATAATAAATCAAATTATTATTTTGGACAGAACTTTCATTATGTTAATCGGTCATTTCTCACTACGTTAACGAAACTTTCCTTTACCTAAGTAATTTACATCCAATTAGATTATTGCAGGTGCCAAACTCTTTTCTATTCCACTTGCAGGGTCGATTACAGTCAGTTCGCCTTTCTTCTTAATCCAAGTGCAACAGCAAAAGTCGGAGTTAGAAAAGGGGGGGGGGCTTAGAGCATCATTTCCATATGAAGATTCGAGAAGAATTTAATGTTAAATACAATGCTAGCCCCGGCACCTCACACTGTTTCTGATCACCCTGTAGATATGACACCTTGCTTAAGCAACTGCAGAGATATGAAGATAACAAAATTCGATCGAAAGTAGTCATATTATAAAATTTTATGTGCCACTGATACGTCAACATAAACGAAAAATTTAAAATGATCAGTTTTGCGCCATATTCATGTCAGCTAATTTATATTGGCCCACATTCAGGAGGTCCATGGAATGAAAGAAATGCCTTACAACTGATTTTACAATGAAACTGAAAGAAAACAATAACCGAGATAAATGGAGAATCTTTGGAACGAGACATGTCTCCTCACCTATGAAATACAAGTCCGGATCAGGGTGTCATTCGCTACGTTGTTTCCGTAGTTTGTGCGCTGAACGTGCTTGTATCATCTATGATGTATTCCATCGATGTCGACGCGATATTAAACCCTGATTTTTCTACCTTCCTTTTCCATGGCATACTGTTCACAAAAGTGGCCCCTCCAGAAGTCACCAGTAAGGAGGATTCCATGATGACGCTACGCAAGTTTCAACTGGTTCAAAACACAATAGTGCCCATCAATCATGTTCATTTTAGCAGATATCGCAGGCCATTTCATTCGGCTGATTTCTGTTTCCTGGAAGAAAATGTTCACAAAGTGAGCCCATTTTGCCCGTTCACTATAGTCTTGAAATACGAATCCACCACCGAAATATTTACGATTTGACAACAGACTGGATGATCCTGGCCCTCAAAATACCCCGACGACAAAGTACACTGTTTCCGGCTCATGATAGCGTCCCAAAACATGAGAGGCCCAACCCCCTGGTGAGACCATGGGACTTCACGACTCTGTAATTGGCTGCTGATTGCCTCCTTGTTCTTCTACGACGATCATTAGGTTCAGACAAATCCGGCACTGGTCAGTGAAACGAATGCGAACCCACTGATTTGCATCAACCACCTTCTTCACAGTACATTCACTTTCAGATCTGTGCCGTTTTTGTTGCTTGTAAAGGATATCTAGAGACAAAACGATCATGTACAGATGGTTGCGGACTGGCTGGATCAACACAGCCCTACCAGGTCTCACCAAAAACGTAGAGCACATGTGTGCTGCATTCCCCTCAGGATGCCTGCCCTCATTTGTAGGTAGACGTCATCAGCTGTTGTTGATCGCGGGAGAACATTACGGAGCAGATCTTCAACGTTTTGTGCCTCGAGATAGTGGTTGCGATAGTGCACGCTAGTTCGATGGGCAACTTCCTGTGCTGATAAATCTTTTTGGTCATAAAGTGACAATACGCGCATGGATTAAACTAGAAATAACTCTTTAAGGCTTCTTTAAAGGCTAAACATTGTGTCCTACCCACATTATTCCGGCACGATTCTACCGTACTGTACTGTGAATGCCGATTTACTTGTATCTCCATCACACAGGAAGGTGTGTGTAGCGATGTCGACTAGCCGAAACGGTATTGAGCAAGGGGTTTTCGATTTAAAAAGATGAAATGTACTAGGTAACTGATGACGGCTGCTAATTTTTGCAGGTGTCACATACAAATAAACAGAAATGTGATCGCAGACAGTAAGTAACTAAAAACATAGACAAATATGGGCTAAGGATTGAGGAAAATAAAATTAAGTAAGCAGCTCTAATATCTCTCCAATACAACTGCACTCCTTCTCGGAAAAAATTGGAAATTTCTGGGGAGATCTTATGGGACCAAACTGCTGAGGTCATCAGTCCCTAAGCTTAACCACTACTTAATCTAACTTAAACTAACTGACACTAAGAACAACACACACACCCATGCCCGAAGGTGGACTCGAACCTCCGACGGGTGGGAGCCACGCGAAACATGACAAGACGCCCCAGACCTCGCGGATAGGACTCCTTCTCGGTATACCTGCCATATAGAGCAAATTTAAATTCAGTGTCATGGTTAAGTTTGGCCCTGGTTCAAATTCTTAACGCATACAGTCGTAACACGCACGACATGCGACACATGTTGATCCTTAATCTGCGCTTATAGCGAAGCAAAACATTAAGAGCCTGCATTAGACGCAAAATTCACAACGCATCTGCACTGACTTAACTGAAAACAGTTTAATTAATCAGTTACTAAATACGTTATTTGGGTAATGATAACACAGTCTATGGCGACAATTCGGAATCCGCCGATTGTACTTTAATAGCTTTTTCTTCAATTTAATTAAGTGAGTTTCAGTTTCTATTATTTATCCAGGATCTAATTGAAGGATCGGCATAAATGGCGACAATAGTTAATCTTGGAAAGTTGCTTGCTAATCACCGGCGCACTTTTTGCACTCTTCTGTCGGTGTCTATCTTACAATTAAAAAAAATAATTTATTAAAAAATCACTATTTCTCTCAAACTCAAATCACTTACACTCCGATCTCGCTGAAAGAAGTTTCAATTATGTATTGTTATTTCAAATTGCAACTTCACAAAATCAGAAAAGGAACCTGTCTATGTATCCATCTCAAAGGCAGAACACCAACTAATCATGAGTACAGACGACAAAGAACTTTTCTAATAGTATTTAAATAATCCGGAACTATCTTGGAGTTAGCCGAAGCCTATGAAACTGCGACTGCAGCCGCACACTACGCCTTCGTATAACGAACGACCTGCTCCGCTGACCGTCTGTGAATGGCAGCGCATGGACCGCGCTTGGCCGTAGTCTCGTGCAGTGAGACACGAAAATCAAAAAACAGGAAGTGAAAAGTCAGTCGGTGGAAATAAGAGTTCCGTAGTTCACTATTGTGATACTATAGTAAAGACAGAAAGTAACAGATGCCCTAGAGAAGTTAAGAATGATGCTAGTTGACCAAACGTTTATGAAAAATGGCTGTGAGCACTATTGGACTTAACTTCTGAGGTCATCAGTCCCCTAGAACTTAGAAGTACTTAAACCTAACTAACCTAAGGACATCACACACATCCATGCCCGAGGCAGGATTCGAACCTGCGACCGTAGCGGTGGCGCGGTTCCAGACTGTTGCGCCCAGGACCGCTCGGCCACTCAGGCCGGCTTTATGAAAAAAGAAAAGAAATATTCTTCAGAGTAAAGGCATCGATCTGTAAATGAGTAGATGCCTCGGAAAATAATGTGTATGGAGTACACTTCTGTGGAAGTTGGACACTGGGGGAACAAGAGGGATCCATACTGAGGGCGGTAGAGATATGGCTGTGACGTGAATGTATCTGCAGAAGCTGGACGGAAAGAACAATGATTTAAAAGTATAACAGGAACTGATGGACAAAATCTTATTATCATCCTTCTTTTTGAGTTACCCTTAGGAATTATTGTGAAAACTACCCGAGTTCACAGCTTTTATGCAGGGAAACAATTCTTTCTGGATAGTTACAAGCATTGCAAATATAAATTAAAGAAGTAAGGTTAGTGACAGTAACTTCCTTGTATGCTGGAGAATTTACGCCGCAGAAGCAGTGTCAAAAATTACTAATTAATTACCAGAAAAGACGTAGGTCTATAACAGGAGTGTGAATAGTTTCAAGACATTGGCGTAAAACCGTATAACAAACTAACCGATCATAGAGAGCTACCTACATTAACACTTGTTTAAAATATGCTTATACTCATAGCTCTCGCTAAATAAATGTTCCTAGAAGTAGACACATTCTATCATTGTATACATCCTATGTGTAAGTTAACTTGTAGCTTGTATGCAACTTCTGAAACCCTAATGTACGATATTCCTTCTGAAAGTGACGAAATCTGTTTCAATTATTGATGACTGATGACCAACTGAGAAAAAAATTCGGGATATTTACAGTTCCTCTGGTACCGTAGCTTCTGCGACAATGGTTGCTCCAGTGAGGTGATCGCTGGTCTGTATTACCAAGTGGATGCAGTAGGAAGTTCAGGCGCATTTCCTTGAATCTACTTCATTCGAACTATGTCGTCGTAACTAAAGGGATACAGATTACGAAACTGCTTCTAAGTGCTGGTTCCTGTCACACAGTAACTTAATAACAGCGAGCTTCGCTTGTTAGAACTTATCGCTCGAAGTTGGCGACAAGAACAGCGAGGCTGACGTCGACTGCTTCTCACAGAAGGCCCACGTGAAATAAACGCTCCCCGAGTTTCGGAGGACGAATGCCGCGAGGAACGCGGAGCAAAATATGGTGAATGGTGAACCGTCTGGCAGAGCAGCAACGACGCCAAAGCAGCGACTGACGGCGATGAGCCGGAGGCGGCCCTCTGAAACGGGAGTTTTTTCGGGGGGGGGGGGGGGGGGGGAAGGTAAGCGGCGGCTCCGTCCACCGCCTCGCCGAGTTCTGCATTCCCCGCGTGCCAGGGAACAGCGGCGCAGATCATTCCTCGTGCCGTCTGCCCGAACCGCAAATACAACGCTGTCACTCGCCTTAATCGGACACTGAACCTCAGATGCCGCGGCACACATTTTATGGCCTTTGTTGGCTGTGGTGTTCCCTTGGGGTTTTGCCGCTCAGATCTGAAGGACTTTGGTTATTCGCTCTCACTCAGTGGTCATCTTTTGTTTGTGAAGTACGAATGTTGTATCTCTAAGCGTGACTGCTCAATAGAGGTGAC
The DNA here is from genome assembly GCF_023898315.1 of Schistocerca nitens. Lineage (NCBI taxonomy): Eukaryota > Metazoa > Arthropoda > Insecta > Orthoptera > Acrididae > Schistocerca > Schistocerca nitens. The sequence continues at coordinate 605,384,310 of NC_064614.1, read as the reverse complement.
TGAGCTTAGTGCATGTGGCGTGTAGCGTCGTGTTCATGGCGGTAATGTTGGTGAAACACAAGAAAGAGCGTGGTACCTGGTGCTGGTGCATATCTAAGAGCACCGTAAGCGCCACCGAGTTTAACGTTATCACGCAACGGAAAGATGACCTTCAGTAGTGAGATTACTTTTACATTACATGACACCAGGCGTATTCTATGGAACCCGTTGAGAGTTGTCTCTGAGACGTGGGGAGGATGTACGATTTATTTAAGGTAACGTTACGAAAGATTTTTGTGTTACAGCGCCTATTGTTAAATATAAAATAACTTAAAACACCAATTTTTAAGAGTTTCTGTGAAGACTCACACCAACAGACTTCATGCTCGGCTGCCGTGGTGTGCGGACCTCCGCTGCGCATGTGCGCAGTGCAGCCCTAGTTTACTGCCGAGTGTCCTTTTTGCCACAGGCAAGAGTCCACTGAACTCTGAGTGCCATGTCTTCCTCGGGGAGAGACACCTTAAAATTTAGTTTGGGGAACACCGAAAGGTTTACCACTTTCGCTATTCAGAGATAGCTGATTAATGGAGTAAAGTTGCTTGATGTGGAAGTATTAAGTATGCAGGGTGACAATACTGTTAGTAGTGGATATGCAAAATATCTAAGCAGCGAATAATCAGGACCAAAAATCGTAGCGCAAAACTGAAGCATAATAATGGGTCTGTTAACAAGTACCAAGTGTCATACGCAGATCTTGGCTTGCGATCTGTGGGACTCTGCAATCTACCGTTCGAAGTGCCTGTCGAGAAGACGAGAGAAATGCTTAGGTTATGGTATATGGTATATGGTAAAGTTTACGGTATCAGAAGGGAAGTGTCGTCAGAAGCCTTTTGGCATGGCTAGTTCAGTGGCAATAGAATAGCTAAAGTAGAATTACAAAAACACAAAAACTCTTACATGACTGTAGGCGGTTACAGGGCGTATGTTGTGTATGAAAACCAGCACAGCACGTACTCCGTATGCAATTCCACTGAACACCTCAGGGTAAATTGTGACTGTAGACGCCCTGCACAGCTGCATATTGAGAAAAGTTCACCTGAAGCAATGACATATGCAACTATCCTGTTACGGCGGAATGACCCTAACTATGGACACATCGGAGCCTGGATGTGGGAGAAATGTAAATGAGCAAATCGCAAAGTCCATTTAGGATAAGGAGAACCGAACGGAGAGCAATAAGTGTGCCAATACAAGTAACTCAACCATCAAGGGTGGCAGCGGGGTCACTGATAATACACTTGACAGGTAAGTCAAGAATGCGCTTATGGAACTGGAAGAGGATACGGGGATTGCAGCTAGCGTTAGTGGAGCTAACGCCGCAGAGTAAGGGAACGGACTGTAGAGTGGCATAACAAACTATCGATGTAAAGTAATAGATGAAAATACTGTCATCGTCACTGTTAACACACGGCAACTGGAACACGACAAATCTGAATCCGATGAAGGCACAGTGCAGCAAAAATCCGTGTAAAATGCATGCGCTGTGAAGACCCGTTCCACACTGCGACCGTCTTCGCAATATTCCTGGCGAAAATACAATGCAGCAACAGTGTCTGGTTCGATACAGACAGCGGGCAGTGAAGAAGCAGGGAACAAAAATCCAAACTCCGGTCTCTACTGTTGAGGAACATAAAGCCGGCCGAAGTGGCCGAGCGGTTCTAGGCGCTACAGTCTGGAACCGCGCCACCGCTACGGTCGCAGGTTCGAATCCTGCCTCGGGCATGGATGTGTGTGATGTCCTTAGGTTAGTTAGGTTTAAGTAGTTCTAAGTTCTATGGGACTGATGACCTCAGAAGTTAAGTCCCATAGTGCTGAGGCATTTGAACCATTTGGGGAACATAAAACGAAAAAGAAGGACGATCTTATCGCTCCAGTCTCTGTCACATCCCAAGGAATTTTTTGAGCTGTAACAAAAGTCTGGCGAGTAAAATACTTTACCCTGGTCAGACGAACCAACGGACCCGCGCGATGAATTACGCTGTGCTTTAGGTATTCAAATTCACCATACTGTGAACAGTGTACATTCAAAATGTATACACAATGGCATTTGTGAAAGTATAGTCAAGACGACCAATGGTGGCGTAAAATTTAAGCACAGTGATTGGTCTGTTAGCACAGTTTCAATAACGGACGCAGGCCTTAGCTTGCACTGTGACACGGGTGATATTGAAATGGTGTGTCTTATTCACCGAGAGAAATCGACCTCAAGTGAATCTATAAAATACGGACACATCTTTTTTATTTCATGTGACTACTTCAGTGGAGGATGTAAGTGCGGATGATGTATTGTTTCGAAAATATAATACTGAATTTAAAGGCTCATGTTATGATTGAGTATAAGTAAATTTGTTCTGTAGTTTTTGACGACAAAACGCAATTTTTTAATTCTTCAGTATATTGCCCCAAGAGAAGTCTGAACAGTTCCAATGGCGTGCATTTTCCTGTTCATTCTCCATATTTTGTTTTAAGTATTGTACGACCTAAGGCTGTCCATTGTTTAAATGGCACGCACATTTAAAGACTAAGCTATGCCATTTATGACTTTCATTAACAATATTTATTTGCATAGTAGCCAAAGAGATATGTTGCAAACGGTCCATGTTTGATCATAGACCTATGGTACATTTTCGTGGTCCTGCTTCCACATGTACAACACATCTACAGAGTTCCATCCAATTTGGATAACTCCTACGTGGTGCCTCTTTTCTGTTTTTTTTTTTTGTTTTTTTTTTTAGATAACAGATTTATCAACAGGTATTTAATGTAATGTGTGGCGACCTATACGATTATAAAGGACCATCTGCAGCAGTTTTGGTATATAGCAGCGCTTTATGATACAGTGGTTGAAGACGTTCAGTTCACTCAACAATTCATAATGTTACAATCAGTCCACACTTTCACAGGAGAGGCACGTGAACAGTTGAGAAGCTCATGTTACTGGAACTCTCATAGATCGCTTTCTGCATGCGAAATCGAATGAGGGAATTGCGCACACTGAGACTCAAAGAGACGATAGATATCACCGAACATTTTCCCCAGACTTGTTGCTGTAGAATGAATTTTATTTCAACAAATTATAATCTCAAAAACATACTCCTCGCAATACTAAGTGCCATTTGGTTTGCCGCTTATTATACATTTATACACCATGTTGTTTCCATTTTAGGCTCGCAGCAGCTCCGTGTACCTTATTGCAGTCTTTTCGTGGACCATGTTGCTAACGGTTCGGATGTGGAAGTTATCTGGTCACCTGTCATTGTCGTAGAGCGAATTCCATAAACAGCAGAATAGTTTCTCGAGTAAAAATAAAATATGCAGCTTCCTGACAGATTAAAACTGTCTGCCGGATGGAGACTTGATCCTGGGACCTTTGCGTTCCTCCAGCAACTTCTCTATGGCCTTTTTTTCTTTACATGAGTGATTGACCACCTGTTTTTAAGTTACGGTACAGGAGAAGATAGAGAAGATAACAAGTTGTATTAGATAAATGGTGTCTCACACATAGACATAAACTGCTTCTGTATAAAACTACGTCCTTCTTCTTGGGCGCGTTCCTCGCCGATTCCGCGTACCTCGAAGCCGGGACGTCTCCACCTGTAATGGTGGATCCTCTCCACTGCCCTGGTGCATCGGAATCTTCATGTGTAGTAATTACATTTCCTACCCGGTACACCGCAACTGGGTGAGGAATAAAGCAAAGCGCTGCCTACAAAGTTAGCGAAATATGTTTAGTATCTCGGATTTTGCAAAATTAGTGCGTGACTTTTATGTAGGAAGGCTCAAAAGTCTAGCATATTCGTACCGCCCTCTCGGAAAAGGTAAATTACAGTCAGATCACGAATCCAAGTCACTGCGTCGGTCTGCGTTCGGAGAAAGCATGTCGTATCTGGAAGAAGTACTGTACATGTTCAGTTGCTTGTGACACCACCCAAAGGAGAAAGGCGATCGGTTTTTAAACCAAACACCACATTACCGCAGAAGACCCGCTTGTCAAGCAATGTTCGCCTGTGTCTACAACATTGCACAGTGACGTATCGAACATGTGAACTGTATGTAACCTGAAACATATTTTCTTTTATAGCTTGATACCACAGCTCGCGCGTCTCCCTCTCGAGGTGTATGTGGTGCACTGTACACCGTACCATTGGCCATGTCTTTTACGGTTGATGGCTCTCCACGGCATTACTTGGCCGTCCCCGAGTCATTACGGGATATACGTCACGTGCAATGGCTGTCCTGGCAATCACTCAGCTATCGAAGCCCGACTGTCGCAACATGCCTTCTTTCAGGAGTGCTAGGCCGTTGATACTCAGGATAAGTCTGGAAAGTGGGAGAAACGGTATTAGGCACACAGTTTTAACATTCGAAGAAGTTTCAGTAGCCAGTTGTCAATCCCAAAGAAGAAGCAGAGACAGTAGGAGCATACGACTATGCTCCAGTTGTTGGTCCCATGTGTGCGATACAGCTGTATTAGCCCACACTACTGAGAGCATTATAGAAGTGTATAGACTAGCGTAAGACACAGTCGCGTAAACACTACCTTTCTGCCCCACTGTAAACGTCGCTTTTGTCGAATAGCTGAAGTCCCACCTACAAGGCGGTCATAACGGTGTGACTCGAGAGTGTTGCCTCTGCAGCGAGTGAATATCTGTTGGCTCGCTGCACAGCAGCGAAACCGCGAAGTCCCTTGTCTGGACAGTGGTAGCGACAGAGGCAGAGGTATTCGCAACCAGACAGTACACAGTAGCGCGCAGGACAGCGGCCGGTTGAGACCACAGCGCCGTGCCGCCCACACACACACACACAGTGCCGTCTGCTGGCGTCGTTTGCATACTTGAGCCGGCCTAGCGCCACGCTATTGTGCTCACTGGCGGGACGCTGCAAAGCCCAGCCAGCTACAAAGGTACCGCTTCGTCCATATTGATGTCCACTCCCTTTCCATGAACTTCCCAACCGGGATAACCGATACGCAGTTGATAACAGTTTCAAGACAGCGGCATACACAGCGACTGGTAATTTCAGCAGACATATTTACAAATTATTTCAGACTTACTGTAATGCGTCAAACCGTCTTCAGCCCGAAAAAAGCGCATCACTTCTTTGTATCGCCTCAACTTACTATGGTTTTTACGCGCTAGAAGAATGAAGAGTTTGTTAAGTTATTTGTATAGATTTCTTATATTTTGGTGTTAAAATGTTGTAGATATGTGACACCTGATAGTGGTGAAAACTTGTGTTCTGTCAAGTCAACGAGATTGCTACGTCCAGCCGACCGCTGAATCGCGACATGCGGCAAAGATAACAACTAAATAACGCTAAATAACGAAAAGTGTGAGGTGATCCACATGAGTTCAAAAGAAATCCGTTGGAATTCGATTACTCGATAAATAGTACAATTCTCAAGGCTGTCAATTCAACTAAGTACCTGGGTGTTAAAATTACGAACAACTTCAGTTGGGAAGACCACATAGATGATATTGTGGGGAAGGCGAGCCAAAGGTTGCGTTTCATTGGCAGGACACTTAGAAGATGCAACAAGTCCACTAAAGGGACAGCTTACACTACACTCGTTCGTCCTCTGTTAGAATATTGCTGCGCGGTGTGGGATCTTTACCAGGTGGGATTGACGGAGGACATCGAAAGGGTGCAAAAAAAGGCAGCTCGTTTTGTATTATCACGTAATAGGGGAGAGAGTGTGGCAGATATGATACGCGAGTTGGGATGGAAGTCATTAAAGCAAAGACGTTTTTCGTCGCGGCGAGATATATTTACAAAATTTCAGTCACCAACTTTCTCTTCCGAATGCGAAAATATTTTGTTGAGCCCAATCTACATAGGTAGGAATGATCATCAAAATAAAATAAGAGAAATCAGAGCTCGAACAGAAAGGTTTAGGTGTTCGTTTTTCCCGCGCGCTGTTCGGGAGTGGAATGGTAGAGAGATAGTATTATTGTGGGTCGATGAACCCTCTGCCAAGCACTTAAATGTGAATTGCAGTGTAATCATGTAGATGTAGATGTAGATGTAGATGTAGATGTAGATGTAGATGTACGATGCAGCTGGCCATTACGAACGTTGCCTTTTAGAATTTCAGTAGTAGTATCCGAGTATTGTTCGAGTAGTGAGCCTCGAGAGAGATTATCTCAGGAGTATGATGAGATCGGCTCGCACGTACGACACGTAAATTAGTCTGCAACGGGGATGGAACTCAAGTGTAATTTAAATATGACAGTGTGCCATCTTAGGCACTGTAGGCCTATAACAATTAAATCACTTGATAATGGCACTTTGAAGCCTAAATCATGATCTTGTAAATGTAACACTGCAAATAAAAAACAGTCTAATGTCGGTACTGACTTTAAAGGAACTCACGTGTATTCAAAGCAGTTCTAAGTTGTTTAGAAAGATATATTGAGAAGGTTGTCGGCTTGTGTAGAAAATGATTATTTCGCCGCTTTTGGTACAGTGCAGGCTCGCCAGGTATAGGAAAAACTCCAATTTATTGAAGTGTGAGATTAGTTTCCCCTAATGGTATTTTTATGGTGCGTTGTGCTGATTAACAGCCACGCGTTTATAGGAGAACTGTATTTCAATATTTTTGGGAAATTTTCCGTTTAATGGTGTATGTGAAGAGACGTGTTGACGCGAAGTCGTTTAGTTATTTTGTGGCCGAGGATTAAAGCACGCACTAAGGGGTAGTAGCGTTGCACTGCATTATTGTGTTGTATAGGAGTACGCAAGCACTGAGGAATAGCGACTGAGCAATATTTTGTTAGGGTTCATTGTGTGACTTCGTCGTGAGCGTCGTAATATAGAAAATTCCGGAAATCTCGTTGGATGCACTGAATGTGTGGTCTACATTAAAGAGAACGGTCATCCTACATAATAGTTATTTATTGAGAAACAGTCAGAAGTTTATTGAGAATTTGATAGCTTTCACCATTGTCCCTAAACGACAAATCAAGAATAATTTATTAGAGAACAGGCTAATAAAAGAGATCATCGCGTGCTGGCTGTTGAGTTTTAAGTATTAGTGGGTCGCGGAAGTCAACGCCTGAAGCGGTTGAGCTTTGTTTGATTATTTAAAGTTCATATAGTTGGAGAGTGGTGGTGACATTTAGGTTTTTTTGTTTTATTCTATTTAGTACATTTCCACTTACAAGGGGAGGCCGCCAATTGTGAAATTCAGATTCAATTCATACTGCGCATAATAAAAGCTCATGGCCAGAGGTGTAATGTGGCAAAGCACCAAGATGCACTTCTCAGCCGTTGTCGAGAAAATCGAGTTAAAAGAAACGGTTGCGGTGAAATACTCTCTACGATTAATAATTTTCTACAGCGTCGTGGCGCAGCGGTAACCGCTCGGGTTAGTAATCCGAAGGTCGCGGGATGCAACCTTTTTTTTTTTAGTATTTGTTTTTTGGAATTCAAATGTGTGTATACACACACACACACACACACATTATATATATATATATATATATATATATATATATATATATATATATATATATATATATATATATATATTCCCGGCAATCAGTTGCAACAATTATGCATATAATAAGTTGTTGAAAGTCGTTTGTCGTGGAAAAACTGGCGTCTTCGAACATCATTATGTTTTCCGCAAACAAAGTTGTATTTCACAAATGTTATTAATTATCTTCATAATGTTAACCACGTATAGTTAACGGAAGACGTAGAAACGATATTCCGAAACGAATACGTATAACGTAAGTCAAACGTTCGAATTAGAATAGAAACCCCACGAACACAAATTTGCTGTGGCAGGTATGAAATATAAACTCCGTTACTCGCTCGGTACACTTGATGGACAGATGTTGAATGGGCCGAAACGAACCGCCGCATAACAGCTAGTTTGCCTGCTAACTTCGAAAGAAGGTAGATGCGGTCTCTAGCGCAACTTATAACATCGTCGAAAATCAGTGCAGAAGTGAGAGCTTTGGTACACCCTGTTAAACAAACGGAAAAATGGAGGCGGTACAATTGGAGAGCGATCCGCCTTCACCAACATGCATAAGCAATTCAGTAATATCATAAAAAAAATGTTGCATGGGGCGACATTCGATCCGGCGACCTTCGGATTACGAACCCGAGCGCTTACCGCTGCGCCACGACGCTGTAGAAAATTATTAATCGTAGAGAGTATTTCACCGCAACGGTTTCTTTTTACTGTCGATTTTCTCGACAACGGCTGAGAAGTGCATCTTGGTGCTTTGCCACAATACACCTCTGGCCATGAGCTTTTATTATGCGCAGTATGAATCGAATCTGAATTTCACAATTGGCGGCCTCCCCTTGTTAGTGGGGTTTGGAATAGAGCACCAGCAATCGTGAAGTAAAATGCTGACTTGTACTGGTAAACAAATTAATTGCAGAAAATAAGGAATTAACTGTTCCAAACTCAGAAAGTCAGTATCAGACTTGTCCTTTATCGCTAAAATATTATAAGAAAAATAATCAAAGGCTTATTTCAAGTAGACTAATATCGTAAATATATCTTTTCGTAAAAAAGTAAATCCAGAGGCCAATAAAGTAAAAGACTGGTAAAAGTAGAGTTCAAAGAAATTAAAGGGAGAGAATAGTATTTTTCAGTTAATAACTTGCAACGGAAAGAAAGATGATTAATCTTTATTCATACACGAATAGCAAGCTTACGTTTTATTAAAAAGTGATTAATTACAAATGAAAAGTTATTCCACTTAATGCTGAAAGGTTGAGAATGATGAAATAGTTTATTACGATAAAATTTTAATTGAGTCAAAGATGTTACTTAAAATCCGTCTTGATTGCAAATTTTTTTTGTATTTCATACGACCGGTTTCGGTTCATTCTGAATGAACCGAAACCGTTCATATGAATAAAAAATTTGCAATCAAGACGGATTTTAAGTAACATTATAAAATCACTGATTGCTGTTATCCCATAAGACATTATGTCTGTTTTTGTAAATTGAGTGAAAGATATTTTTGTAGCGAGGCGCTACTTATAGAGGTTATCGTTGGTTGACAACGAAAAATAAACAATATTAAATTATATCATTACGTTGTGATATATTCTCCCATTTACCTCAAACATTTATAACGTACACTGTGATTGTTCGTTGCCTTAGCCATTGTAGGAAATCCTCCGAATTCCGAATGTGGTGTGCACATGTGGGCAAATGTGGGCAAATGTGCACACCACATTCGATGGCTAAGGCAGCTACACATCGTGGACTCTGACATCATGGTCAGTTTTGATGTGGTGTCGCTCTTCACACGAGTGCCACTCACCGATTCACTCAATATCATTGGAGAGAAGTTCGATGGTACCCTGCTCAACCTGTTCAAGCATGTACTGACCTCAACATATTTTCTTTATGGGGGTCAATTTTATGAGCAAACGGAAGGAGTGGCAATGGGTAGCCCTGTATCACCAGTGGTAGCCAACCTTTTCATGGAAAGGTACAAAGAGGAGGCACTTGTATCAGCCACTTACCAACCCAAGTGCTTTCTTAGGTATGTTGATGACATTTTTGTCGTTTGGCCCCATGGTAGGGAGAAGCTAGATGACTTTTTGGAACATCTAAATTCACGCCACCCAAGTATAAAATTTACTATGGAGCTAGAGAGGGATGGACAACTCCCCTTTCTGGATGTCCTGGTCAAGAGGAAGACAGATGGCACTTTGGGGCACAGTGTGTATCGTAAGCCCACCCACACTGACTTATACCTTCAAGCCAGTAGCTGCCACCACCCAGCACAGAAGAATGGAGTCTTGAAAATATTAGTTCACATGGCTCGAACTCTGTCAGATACGGAAAGTTTGGCCACAGAGATAGAACATCTACAGCTGGTGTTCAGCAGAAATGGATACTCCTCCACAGACATCCAAAGGGCACTTCGTACTACCAGTCAACCACAGGGTACACAAGAGGAGCCAGAGGAGGCGAAGAAGCTGGCATACCTGCCATATGCTTTACCTATTTCTGCAAAGATCAGCAGAATTCTTTCAAAATATGATATAAAGAGTATCTTCTGTCCACCCTCCAAAATTGGGACGATGCTAGGGAGTGTGAAGGACGACCCAGGGCTACGTAAACCAGGCATTTACAACATCCTGTGCCAGTGTGGAAAGTCATACATTGGCCAGACAACCAGGACGGTAGGCGTCAGGTGCAAAGAACACCAGAGGCACACCAGACTCGGACAGGCAACAAAATCTGCCATAGCGGAGCACTGTCTGGAGCTCGGCCACTCAATGGACTATAACAACACCAAAATTGTGACACAGACCCCAAGATTTTGGGACAGTGTCATAAAGGAGGCCATCGAGATCAAGGTCACAGACAACCTAATAAACCGACAGCGGTTACCAGCTCAGCTCGGCGTGGAGTCAGGCTCTGGAGCTTATCAGGGCTCAATGAAAGGAACCAACAAACTCCTCAAGTAGTAACACTGCAGGAGTCGCGCCAGGCGGGAGCGGACGGCGAACGCAACTCCCGACGCAGGACGGGCCTCTGACAGCCGCCACGACCGCAGATGATGGACGAGCCGAGCACGGACGACCGTCGGTGCACCAGGGAAGTGCCAACACCGCAGGATCAGCGCCAGGTGGGCGCGGACCGCGAATGGAGCGCCCAACAAAGGACAGGCCTCAGAGAGCTGCCACAGATGGAGACCAAGTCGGGCGCGGACGTCCGAGGGAACACCGGGGAAGAAACAACACCTTACAAGCAGCACCAGGCGGGCGCGGACCGCGTACAGAGCCCCCGACGCGAGACATGCCTCAGACAGCTGCCACAACTGCAGATGGTGGACTAGGCGGGCGCGGACGCCCGTCGGAGCACCAGGGAAGTGCCAACACCTCGGGAGCGGCGCCAAGCGGGCGCGGACCACGAACGGAACGCCACATGCAGGTCCGGCCCCAGACAACTGCCAAGACCACAGATGGTGGACGAGCCGGGCGCGGACGTCCGTGGGAGCACCAGGGAGGGGTAAAAATGTCAGGAGCAGCACCTGGCGGGCGCGGACCGCGAACGGAATGTCCGACACAGGACAGGCCTCAGAGAGCTGCAACAGATGGCGCCCAAGTCGGGCGCGGACGTCTGAGGGAACACCGGGGAAGAGCCAACACATTACAAGCAGCGCCATGTGGGCGCGGACGGCAAAGAGAGCACCCAGCGCCCTCTGGGCATAAATACTGGACAGGATCCTCCAACACAGCATCACCACCAGGGGGCCCCTCCACCCCCCGCAAGACGCAGCCATGGCGCCGCAGTGCCGCACAACAAGTTCCGTGCGGCCACAGAAGAGGCAATAGCGGACCTCAAAGCCGCATTTGTGGCAGAGAGGACCGCCCTATGGGACGAGCTGGCTGCGGCCCACAGAGAAATCCAGCGGCTGCGGGCTGAAGTGGCTTCTGCCGCGAAAGCCTTGTGGCCCCCTGCACCTGCTCCCCCCCCCCCCTCGGGGCGGGAGCCCACTGAGGCAACGGATACGACAGTATCGGAGGCAGATCACGTCCAGCCGTCACCCAAGAAGAAATTGGCGGTGCAGATCACCAAGCAGTTAGAAGGGCTGCTCGAACTGGCCGCCTCCCACAAGGTTGTGGCAGCCACCAAGCCAAAGGCAGCCCAGGTCTCCGAAGAAGAAAAAGCTCGGACGAAGAAGGTTCAGGCGAAGGCTGCTCCACAGCAGCCAACAACCATCCGACATATACCTCAAGACGCTGGGAACGCATTTCGTGACCTTTTGATGGGGCCAGGGTCATGTACGTTTTCCGAGACTTAACGTCATCGGCGCGTTGGGGCACAGGAAACCAAGACGATGCCGACTTCAGACATCCCATTCCCTGATCAACCAACACCCTAAAAATCCTCAAACGAGTTAAATCCCCCCATCCATAACCCCAAATACCAGACACGAGGGAAGAAACATTTTGTCCCGGGCCTCGGAATATATAGGGGTCTAGTACCCATCAGACACTCCAGTCAGTCAACACAGCAGTCTCAGGTAGCACCGGAAGAAGGCAACGAGTTACGTGGCTGAAATATTGTGCCAGAGCGACACAAACATCTGGCAGTAGACCCGATTATTCCACATGTCATATTCGTGCTCATTAGACCATTCATTCTATCCAGCAGATCATGTAATTCTTCTTCACTTTCACTCAGGATAGCAATGTCATCAGTGAATTACATCATTGATACCCTTTCACCATGAATAAAATGCCATTCCTGAACTTTTATTTTATTTTCATCATTGCGTCTTCAATGTACAGATTGAACAGTATGGGTGAAAGACTTTAATCCCTGTCTCTCACCCTTTCAATCTGATCACTTTGTACTTACTTGTCCTCTCTTTTATTCCATCTTGGCTCATGTACATAATATATATTACACATCTCTCCCTATAGCTTACACCTAAAAGATAAAAAAGGGGGTTCTGGCTCACTGGCTCACTTTGCAAGGAACAATTTTTGATGTCAAGACACTCTGGCTCACCCTCCAGGTTTCGCCAAAAACTGAGCCAGTTATCCAAAACCTACCTTTTTTTAATATTCTCATACACATTTTCAGGTCTAACTCACTATAAAATAATTATTTCATGTAAAATGTGAATGTAAGAAAACAAATTTAGTATATTTTTGTAAAAGAGGAACAAAAGAAAATAAATTTAATGCAGTAATTACAAAAGATGAATGTAAGAAAATGAATAAACTGAATTGGTGAATGAAGGTGAATGAAATAAGTGACTCATTTCCCTAGGTGAATGTAAGAAAGTTAATTTAATATATTTTTTATAAAAGGTGAACATAAGAAAATAAATTTAATATAATTTTTTATAAAAGATGAACGTAAGAAAATAAATTTCATATCCTTCTTTATGGAAGGTGAATGTAAGAAAATAAATGAAGTTAATTGGTTAGTGAGAGTTATTCACTAGCAGCCATAATATTTTTAAGAAGAGCAGGTTGTAAATGTCTTTTTAAATAAGATCTGTTTACGGTTTTACCACATTCAGGTACACAGTATTGGCTACTTTTTATTTTTTAACCCTTTTTAAATTCTAGATACTTTTACACAGACTTAACAAAAATTTTCCTCTATAAATGGAAGCAGAAATTAAAATTATGCTACAAACAAAAATAAATATTCTATAACAGAACTTTTTGGATATAAAGTAAAACCTACAAACAAAAGATTTGGATGATAGTTACTTACAGAAAATTTGAATAATAGTAATCTTATTACAAATGTTTGAGATATTATATGTACAAATGGAGAACAAAAATAAGAAGAATTTAAACCAATTACAGAACCTTTTTTCGATACTATAATGGTTGTTAAAATAACGGATTTTATAGATTGCGAAGGAGAAATAAGAAATGGAAAGTTTCTTGTGAAAAACAGCATGTGGCAGTTTTAATAGTTTTTTAAATGTAATCTGGCTAGACATGGAGTGAAAGCAAAAATGTATTAGCTTCCTACACACAAACAATTAAAGGGTCTAAACAAATTGTTAGCAAAGATATAAAAAATATGGAAAAAAATATAAAAATCCTATCGTTATTCGTTATAAAATAGAATTAGCCGATGTTATAATCGAAACACTTCTATGACAATTATCAGGGATTTTAGAAGAACCAACAAAGGAACACTATTATTTATTGGATTTAGAAATTATGAAGGATTTTGCAGGAATTTTTAACAGAGAAGAAATGCGTATATATTTAACAAATAATTTTAATTTTCAAATGCAAGGGGACTATAAAGAAGATTGTGATATAATAGTTAAAAACAATAATTCTGTTGGAAAAGACAGTTCAACTTGGATTAATTATAATTCTAGAGTTAAAATATACAGTAAATTTATTTGCCAATTAACAAGTCCATGAGTTATTAAGCAACTTGGTAACTGTATTATTGATTTTTTAAATTGTCCAAACAGTAGATTAAAGGAAATATTTGTCTCTAAACTAGCTGAAGAAAATGGAATTACAAGAATGGAAAATCAATTTATAATTACATTAAATGAGATTTCCAAAACAAACAAAAATTTGATCCTTTAACAGACTGATTAGAACTAATAGCAAATAACAGCAAATATTTCGAAAATGTGGGAAAAATTAACAGATTCATTACCAAACAGTTGTTGTATTATTTTTAATGATATTTTACAACATGTATATTGGGGTAACAAAAATACTAACAAATTCGAAGGAATACAAATAAAAATTGAAACAAGAAATAAAGGAGAAAGACAAAAATTAGTTAAATTTGTTTTATTTGTATTTAGTTTTAGCTTGTTGGCTATTCCTTACATAGAAATTTTCCAAGAGACAGAGAATCTCATTTCTGTAATCCCAAAATGTTTTATGAAAGCTGAAGAAACTTATATTTGTAAATCCCATAACTTGTTTCCTACAATACGAAAACAAACAAATATCGAAGAATTGGGACTAATAAAAACAAATAATAATATTGCATTTGTGTCTCAAAAAAGAATAAATATTTCCAGCAAACTCTACCCATATCCTATTAATGAAATTAAACAGATTAATGTATTATATTTTCAATCCACTAAAAAGAGAGAACAGGAACTAGAAATTTAAGTGTACAAAAAAGAAAACTATAATATTGTGATAAAACACAATCCTTAAAGGAAGAATACAAAAATACTTTGGAGAAGGAACAAAAAATAAGAGAAACAGAAGAAGAGACATAAAATTTTTTAAAATGACAATTGATAGATTTTCTCACAAGTGGAGATTGTAAAATTTATTGTTTTGTGGCTAATGATAAAAACAGGTATGCATATGGTGGTGTACTGCATGATAATAATGGTAAAAAATCTGTATATACTGTTAAAGGTGCCAATAAAAATAAACTTATAGAATTTAACAAAACAGCAACAGTGTTAAAAAAGAAGGATTTAGTTGTATTCCATATAGTAGTATTCGACAAGACTTAGAAGCTTTTTACTATCCCAGAGAAGAGCCATGTGTGGAAGTGAAAGCAGATGGTTAATCTTTTTGTAATGGAAATTCTTTCCCCAGTACAGCTTATGTAAAAATACATCCAATTTTCGAAAACAACAATACTTTATTGTATAAAGAAGAAGATAAAGCACTAATGGAAAATGTAAACATGGGCTAAAAAAGTATTAATAAAATATTGTAAATGGCTAGAAAATATAAATAAAGGATGAGAACTAATTATTTGCAACATTAAAATCGAAAATTATTGAGGATAGGCCAGATATTTTTAAATTCGAAAATATACCAAATTGTTATTGTTCCTTTTATTGGTTGGAAGAAGAAATTAGAAATAAAAATATAGATCTGAACTACAAGATTAAAGTTAAACTCAATTAAATTATAACAACACCATATAAACACAAAGAAAGACTTGTGTTTGTTGTTTAATTTTTATATGCATATTATGGACATCACTGTGAACGATGTCCAATTTGCCATATATTTTTAAGTATCTATTTTTGTTGTTTCTAATTTCTCTGGAATACCTATATTATTCTGTGTAAAAAAATCTAACATTTATGGTGCATATTCTTAATTAAGTCCAACTAAACTAGCTATGTATTTGCGAATATAATAATTTCCAAAAATATAACAAGGATGAATCCAATTTCCATCTTCTACAGAATAAATATGGTAAATATTATATCCTAAATAATTAAATAATAACAGATACCATTTCCTTTTTTATAGTTTACTATGTTACGTAAACAAATACATCCATCTCCCTAGGTGCAATATATTTGAGGATAATTAGTTTCTCCACTTAATCTGACTAAACTTACTAAACTTACTAAAACTTACTAAACTTACTAAAAATCTGTAATAATAAATAGAGGAAGACAGAAACGCTAAAATTATAGATCTATTTTTTAAGAATAAAGTGCATTACCAAGATATGTGAGAAAAATTAAATTGTTTTGTTAGATGAAGAATACCAAATAGAATGTTTGGATTTAGCTTTACTTAAAAACGGTTGTACAAAAATTACAGTTTATGACAAGGAAAAGGATACTTTTGTAGAATTAAAAGATTTAAATAAACAAAGTAGAATCAAAATTATAAAAAAAGATTCTTAAGGCAATTAATAAGTGTTATTTGGAAGAAAACAATATCTATTCTAATGAAGAAAGCGCAACAGGTATCAATAAATATTATAAAGACGATTTTGCACACAAAGAAGTTGTAAAAGTGCACAATGGTGGTCGAATTTACAGAAGTAGTTTTGCGCATTTTTAGGTAGTGGTGTTTTAGTGCTACCAAATTTTTTTATACATTTATGTTTCAATTATTGGTTGGAGAAAGAGATTAAAGTAGATAATTCTATTTTGTTATTTTATTTAAAATTTGGAAGGATTAAATGTTTAACCTCTCCAATTCCTTAATGACTTCCCTTAAGAAAGGAAGACTTTGATTTTTATGCAATGCAGTGATCGAAAAAATCGACCAATAAACTTGAAACGAAGATAAATCAATTAAATTCGAAAGGCAGAGAAATTACTTAGACTTGGAGCGTAGATCAATTAAATTCGAAACGACAATAAAACTTCCAAAAGTTAAACAAATGTTAAACAAACGTTAAACGAATGTTGGTCGTTAAGCTAATATGAACACTAACATAAATTTTAACGTCCAACGTTCGTTTAACGTGGCACAGCGCCACTATGTGGATGCAAATCAGGTTTGTTTTAAATACAAGCCGTAACCGCCGTGAGCGCTAGTTACCATTAGGATTGCACGTAGTGAACTTATGTTAGTCACGAATGCCTTTAAGGTGACAAAAACGTCGTGTAATAGGGCTATGATAAGCTGGATGATCCTTGCGCATTATTGCGCAAAGGCTTGTCATTAGCCACTGTAGATGATTGCTGGCAACGGTGATCGCAAGAATGTACAATCGCATGAAGACCGGACTCTGGACGGCCACGTAACACTATCGAGAGGGAAGACCATTGTGTTCAACGTATGGCTCTGGCACATCGTACTGCATCTGCAGCAGCAATTTGAGCAGCAGTTGGCACCGCAGTGAGACGACGAACTGTTACAAATCGGTTAATTCAAGGATAGCTTCGAGCCAGACGCCCTGTATTGTGCATTCCACTGACCCCAAACCACAGCCATTTGCGTCTTCAGTGGTGTTAACACGAGATATCATTGGAAGGCAGGGTGGAGATCTGTTGTGTTTTTTGTTGAAAGCAGGTTCTGCCACAGTGCCAGCGATGGCCCTGTGTTGGTTAGAAGGAAGCCAGTTGAGGGCGTGTGCGTACGGGGCACATGGAGTTATGGTCTGGGGTGCGATTTCGTATACAGCAGGAGCACTCTTGTGGTTATCGCACGCCCCATATCTGTCTCCGTTCGAGCATATGTGGGTCATTATCGGACAACTCCAACGTCATCCGGTACCAGCATTAATATTCTCCGTACTGACGATCAAGTGCAACAGGGATGGAGTTCCCTGCATGGAGATCCGAGAAACTGACATCTGATACCTGTACAACACCATATCTGTACGTTTGCATGCTTTCGTTCAACATTTTGGCGGCTATGGCGGTTATATACACTAGTGGCCATTAAAATTGCTACACCATGAAGATGACGTGCTACAGACGCGAAATTTAACCGACAGGAAAAAGATGCTGTGATATGCAAATGATTAGCTTTTCAGAGCATTCACACAAGGTAGGTGCCGGTGGCGACACCTACAACGTGCTGACATGAGGAAAGTTTCCAACCGATTTCTCGTACACAAAACTCGGATCGTAGCCTATCGCGATTGCGGTTTATCGTATCGCGACATTGCTACTAGCGTTGGTCGAGATTCAATGGCTGTTAACAGAATATGGAATCGGTGGTTTCAGGAGGGTAATACGGAACGCCGTGTTGGATCCCAACGGCCTCGTATCACTAGCAGTCGAGATTACAGGCATCTTCTCCGCAGGGCTGTAACGGATCGTGCAGCCACGTCTCGATCCCTGAGTCAACAGATGGGGACGTTTGCAAGACGAAACCATGTGTACGAACAGTTCGACGGCGTTTGCAGGAGCATCACAAACAGGAGCGCCTGCGATGGTGTACTCAACGATGAATATGGGTCCACGAATGGCAAAACGTCATTTTTCTCGGATGAATCCAGGTTCTGTTTACAGCTTCATGATGGTCGCATC
This sequence comes from Schistocerca nitens, assembly GCF_023898315.1. Taxonomy (NCBI): domain Eukaryota; kingdom Metazoa; phylum Arthropoda; class Insecta; order Orthoptera; family Acrididae; genus Schistocerca; species Schistocerca nitens. Next base: position 605,366,065 of record NC_064614.1, on the reverse strand, counting down.
CGTGTTTGGCAACATCGCGGTGAACACACGTTGGAAGAGTGTATTCGTCGTCGCCATAATGGCGTATCATCCGGCGTTATGGTATGGAGTGCCACTGGATACACGTCTCGGTCTCCTCTTGTTCGCATTGACGGCACTTTGAAAAGTGGACGTTACATTTCAGATGTGTTACGACCCGTGGATCTACCCCTCATTCGATCCCTGCGAAACGCTACATTTCAGCCGGATAATGCACGACCGCATGTTGCAGGTCCTGTACGGGCCTTTCTGGATACAGAAAATGTTCGACTGCTTCCCTGGCCAGCACATTCTCCAGATCTCTCACCAACTGAAAACGTCTGGTCAATGGTGGCCGAGCAACTGGCTCGTCGCAATACGCCACTCACTACTCTAGATGAACTATGGTATCATGTTGAAGCTGCATGGGCAGCTGTACCTGTACACGCCATCCAAGCTCTGTTTGACTCAATGCCCATGCGTACCAAGGCCGTTATTACGGCCAGAGGTGGTTGTTCTGGGTACTGATTTCTCAGGATCCATGCACCGAAATTGCGTGAAAATGTAATCACATGTCAGTTCTAGTACAATATATTTGCCTAATGAATACCCATTTATCATCTGCATTTCTTCTTGGTGTAGAAATTTTAATGACCAGTAGTGTATGTAACAGAATTTCACATTTTCAGTCGCTAATCTCACAATATATTTGTCTAATGAATACCCATTTATCATCTGCATTTCTTCTTGGTGTAGAAATTTTAATGACCAGTAGTGTATGTAACAGAATTTCGCATTTTCAGTCGCTAATCTCACGCCTATGTTAATCTGTCATTATCCAATATTAGTAAATTTCATTTACATTTCATTACTCTCGCACTTATAAGCTTACGATAAATAACGAAGATCATACATTAAAGCATATGAAATAATAAACTTCGACTGCTCGATGTGTCTTTGTACGCACAATGTAATGATGGTATCAAATTTAACGAACGGTTTATAACTTCTAGGCTAGTACCATTTTTAACAGTGGCCGAATAAACTTGTAATTAAATAAATCAGAAACCAATAATCAAAACAAATGTAATATTGTCATGTATGGAGCGATATGAAAAAAGCCATTCTGCATTTATTTGTTGCATTACTGTGGAGAATATGATAATCTGACACATTTCCATAACCAAAAATGTGTAAACTACGTTGTAATGCAAGAAATAAATTTTTGGCGTTCTGTGATGATACCTATAGTGTTAGGTTATCATCCAACATCTTGTTTGATACGACTGTATGAACTATTCAATGGTTAATAATTTTTATTGATTATTGTAAGAGTTCTCGTTTACTGTGATCATCTACCATCTGTAGTTTCTCTGGTGATTTTAGTATTATAGTCTTAATAAACGCGCCTCAGTGCCATGGGTACATTGATATTTTTTGATTTGCACTACGTTTAGGTATAGAATTAATAAGCCACAAGACGTCAGTAACAAGCAGCTTCTCTGCACGTGCTATTAGGTTGCTGGTGCAGATGTGAGTTGTTGAGTGGTACTTAAGATAGGTGAATAAATTAGAGAAAGCAATGTGAAGTGAAGTAGAAATTAGAAGATAAATGAAAAACTTAGTTTAGTTTAGAAGAATTACACACTGGCAAACAGCGGGCAAAGCAGCAGTGGCGACGGCCGGCACTTGAAGTCAGCACGTTCAGGAGAGAAGCGGAAACTGTCGATTCAGCCGTCAGGGCGTCGCCCGACCGGCTCACGTCAAGAAGATTCTTCGAGAAGCTTTTCACGTGACAGAAGAAGCCATCGCCCTCCCCACATAAGCGGACGCTGTCGATTCAGCCGTCAGGACATCGCCCGACCGGCTCACGTGTTTCTCAATTGTCACATGTGATCACAGACCCTCGCCTACATTCCAAGAGCCAATGACCGACATTAAGAAGATTCTTCGAGAAGCATTTCAACGTGACAGAAGAGGCAATGACCGTGAAGACGTTCACCTCCAGTGAACTGAAGTGAATCAATAAGCGAGACGCAGTGGGCCCAACAAGAACAGTAGTTTTTCGGTTCAGTTTTGGAGCTGAAGACCGTCATGTAGGAAGAGACTACATCGTACACAGAAGCACCAAGTCCGCCGCTGTGATGGAATAGCAAGCCGCAGCCTCGCCGCAAGAAGACAGAAGTAAAAGGTTTTTTGAAGACTGATTTTTACGTACCCAGGTGACTCGTGAGGACGGGAAGGAGACGGCCTCACATCAGCAGTCACCTGTGAGCTGGGATGAAGATCTGACAGCCGAAGACTGGCAAGCTGGAGTCCGTAGTTCGAGCCTGGGACACTGGCCTTCCCCCGCCGCGCCACTCCGCTGGCCGACGCACAACACTGACACACGCGGCCGCTTAGAGAAGAGAAACACTGGGACGCCACATCCAAGGTATCACATCCGATTCACGACTTCGATCTCAATAATTAAACGGGCCACAGCACGATGCGCGTCTCCAGTCAACTGGGCGAGACGGCGACACGAGATACACACCGCCACGCGTGACCAGACGCCGCCGCTGCCGCAGCAGAAGGCTTCGCAAACGACACAGCTGCCGCTCTCCGAGCCAGAACATCCAATAAGGGAACAGTTGTACAAAACTTTCAATAATAGTTGTTGTTGTTGTGGACTTCAGTCCTGAGACTGGGTTGATGCAGCTCTCTATGCTACTCTATCCTGTGCAAGCTTCTTCATCTCCCAGTACGTACTGCAGCCTACATCCTTCTGAATCTGCTTAGTGTATTCATCTCTTGGTCTCCCTCTACGATTTTTACCCTCCACTCTGCCCTCCAATACTAAATTGGTGATCCCTTGATGACTCAGAACATGTCCTACCAACCGATCCCTTCTTCTAGTCAAGTTGTGCCACAAACTCCTCTTCTTCCCAATTCTATTCAGTACCTCCTCATTAGTTATGTGATCTATCCATTTAATATTCAGCATTCTTCTGTAGCCCACATTTCGAAATCTTCTATTCTCTTCTTGTCCAAACTATTTATCGTCCATGTTTCACTTCCATTCATGGCTACACTCCATACAAATACTTTCAGAAACGACTTCCTGACACTTAAATCTATACTTGAAGTTAACAAATTTCTCTTCTTCAGAAACGCTTTCCTTACCATTGCAAGTGTACATTTTATATCCTCTCTACTTCGTCCATCATCAGTTATTTTGCTCCCCAAATAGCAAAACTCCTTTACTACTTTAAGTGTCTCATTTCCTAATCTAATTCCCTCAACATCACCCAACTTAATTCGACTGCATTCCATTATCCTCGTTTTACTTTTGTTGATACTCATCTTATATCCTCCTTTCAAGACACTGTCCATTCCGTTCAACTGCTCTTCCAAGTCCTTTGTTGACAGAATTACAATGTCATCGGCGAACCTCAAAGTTTTTATTTCTTCTCCGTGGATTTTAATACCTACTCCGAATTTCTCTTTTGTTTCTTTTACTGCTTGCTCAATATACAGACTGAACAACATCGGGGAGAGGCTACAACCCTGTCTCACTCCCCAACCACTGCTTCCCTTTATTGTCCCTCGACTCTTATAACTGCCATCTGGTTTCTGTACAAATTGTAAATAGCCTTACACTCCCTATATTTTACACCTACCACTTTCAGAATTTGAAAGAGAGTATTCCATTCAACATTGTCAAAGGCTTTCTCTAAGTCTACAAATGCTAGAAACGTAGGTTTGCCTTTACTTAATCTATTGCCTCACGTGTTCCCATATTTCTACGGAATCCAAACTGATCATCCCCGATGTCGGCTTCTACCAGTTTTTCCATTCGTCTGTAAAGAATTCGCGTTAGTATTTTGCAGCCATGCCTTATTAAACTGATAGTTCGGTAATTTTCACATCTGTCAACGCCTGCTTTCTTTGGGATTGGAACTATTATATTCTTCTTGAAGTCTGAGGGTATTTCGCCTGTCTCATACATTTTGCTCACCAGATGGTAGAGTTTTGTCAGGGCTGGCTCTCCTAAGGCTGTCAGTATTTCTGGTGGAATGTTGTCTACTGCCGGGGCCTTGTTTCGACTCAGGTCTATCAAACTCTTCACGCTGTATGATATCTCCCATTTCAACTTCATCTACATCCTCTTCCATTTCTATAATATTGCCCTCAAGTACATCACCCTTGTATGGACCCCCCATATACTTCTTCCACCTTTCTGCTTTCCCTTCTTTACTTAGAACTGGGTTTCCATCTGAGCTCTTGATATTCATACAAGTGGTTCTCTTTTTTCCAAAGGTCTCTTTAATTTCCCTAGTGAGATAAGCCTCTACATCCTCACATTTGTCCTCTAGCCATGCCTGCTTAGCTATTTTGCACTTCCTGTCGGTCTCATTTTTGAGACGTTTGTATTCCTTTTTGCCTGCTTCACTTACTGCATTTTTATATTTTCTCTTTTCGTCAATTCAATTCAATATTTCTTCTGTTACCCAAGGATTTCTACTAGCCCTCGTCTTTTTACCTACTTGATCGTCTGCTGCCTTCACTACTTCATCCCTCAAAGCTACTCATTCTTCTTCTACTGTATTGCTTTCCTCCATTCTTGTCAATTGTTCCCTTATGCTCTCCCTGAAACTCTGTACAACCTCTGGTTTAGTCAGTTTATCCAGTTCCCATCTCCTTAGATTCCCACCTTTTTGCAGTTTCTTCAGTTTTAATCTGCAGTACATTACCAATAGAATGTGGTCAGAGTCCACATCTGCCCTGGAAATGTCTTACAATTTAAAACCTGGATCCTAAATCTCTGTCTTACCATTATATAATCTATCTGAAACCTGTCAGTATCTCCAGGCTTCTTCCATGTATACAACCAAAGTTATATTATGTTATCTTATGTAAAAATGCTGTTTCATCTCATACCCTGCCCACATGTTGTTAAGAGAGAAAAATTAATTTATTTTGTATTTTCACCCTGACATAATGCTTTAGATACAAATGCCCACTGGAAAAGTGAGTACGTATAGTTTCTGAAGCACTAGACAGAGACATTATAACGGTCTCTGTGATCAGTTGTCAGTCTGTCAGACAAGCACCCTTGACTTTGATACTCGAGCTCACAAGGGGAGGCCGCCAATTGTGAAATTCAGATTCGATTCATACTGCGCATAATAAAAGCTCATGGCCAGAGGTGTAATGTGGCAAAGCACCAAGATGCACTTCTCAGCCTTTGTCGAGAAAATCGCCAGTTAAAAGAAACCGTTGCGGTGAAATACTCTCTACGATTAATAATTGCCTACAGCGTCGTGGCGCAGCGGTAAGCGCTCGGGTTCGTAATCCGAAGGTCGCCGGATCGAATCTCGCGCCATGCATTTTTTTTTAGTATTTGTTTTTTATAATATATATATATATATATATATATATATATATATATATATATATATACCCCACGAACACAAATTTGCTGTGGCAGGTATGCAATATAAACTCCGTTACTCGCTCGTTACACTTGAATGAGAGATGTTGAATGGGCCGAAACGAGCCGCCGCATAACAGCGTAGTTGCCTGCTAACCTCGAAAGAAGGTAGATGCGGTCCCTAGCGCAACTTATAACATTGTCGAAAATCAGTGCGGACGGGAGAGCTTTGGTACACCCTGTTAAAAAAAACGGAAAATGGAGGCGGTACAATTGGAGAGCGATCCGCCTTCACCAACATGCATAAGCAATTCATTAATACTTTATATATATATATATATATATATATATATATATATATATATATATATATATATATATGAATTACAAGAAACTAATAATAAAAAAAAAATTGCATGGCGCGAGATTCGATCCGGCGACCATCGAATTACGAACCCGAGCGCTTACCGCTGCGCCACGACGCTGTAGAAAATTATTACTCGTCGAGAGTATTTCGCCGCAACTGTTTCTTTTAACTGTCGATTTTCTCGACAACGGCTGAGAAGTGCATCTTGGTGCTTTGCCACATTACACCTCTGGCCATGAGCTTTTATTATGCGCAGTATGAATAGAATCTGAATTTCACAATTGGCGGCCTCCCCTTGTCAGTGGTAATTTTTTGTATGCAGTAACGTTCCGGCTTGAATAATTTTAATTTTTATATTCTGACTGTAATTTTGGTTCTATGTACGGTCTAGAAAATGGTGGAAATTCCTTTAGTGGGCTGTTTAAATGATGCCGTCATCTTCCGTGACTGGTCTATAGATCCATCTTCAGTGACCTTTGCGCAGTACATTTGTGAAGCTGTCATTTGTGCTCAGGTGATTCAAGTGTAAAGGTTTTCGACGTGATTATGGCTGCACAACAGGAGTTAACAGACTTTGCACTCGGAATGGTAGTTGGAGCTAGTCATATGGGAGATCTTGTGATGGGAAATGTTTATTATTTTCCTTTTACATCTTTCTGTATTTGTGCCTGAGTTTCCCCGTATTTTCACGTACTTAGCTCAGCTCCTAAAAGCGTTCCGCCTTGCATTGATGCCCACAATTCAATCCTTGGAGGGTCTTCTTCGATGTTCCTTGTTTCTCTTGAAGTCTTCTGGTTTTTTCTTCGATTTTGCTTAAATAGAGATATCTAACATAGATGCAGTTGCCGTTTAGGATGATTTCTCCTTTCAACATGTCAGATGGCCTGGTAATCTGGAATGGTATTGAAGTTCATCACGTGACTTTCTGGAACCACCACGATTTCCCGTAAAAAAGTCGTGGAGTCTCTCCAGTTTCTCTAAAAGAGCTAGGAAAAGGGGGGGGGGGAGGGAAGCGGTAGAGGGAATGTGAGTCCGTTGTGTTCCGCATACACGACGGTGGCGTGCTTGAGGACCTAACGAAGGAACTTGTACAGGATGATACCTGGGTGGTCTGGTGTGATAAATCAAAGGTACTATTTCACTTTTAGTATACGATATAAGCAGTTAACCACAAAGGCAAAATATGGAGTTGCTAGAATACATTTGTTGTGACATGTTATTACACACACCTCGTATGGGCGACACAGCTGAAAGTACCGGCTTTTTGTCTGTTCGCTTGGTTTCACAACGTTCGAAAAATTATTTTGGTTTGATGAAACTCCCGGCAAGTTGGATGGTATAATGGACGGGTTAGTGGATTCGTATTCAAGAGAACCACAAATTAAATGCCAGACTTACTCTCATATGACTTGCGTGGATCCTATAAAATCACACGAGAGTCCCAGAGCAACGCTGTTGCTGCCCTTAAGAACTAAATCTGCACCCAATCGGAGAGCAAAAATGAGTCTGAGAACGCAAAGCAAGGCGAAGGTATGAGTGAGGTAAGTGCCTTGTAAGTAGCGCCAGATGACAGGAGCGGAAAGGGGGAGGGAGTTTTCCTCAAAGACTGAGTGCAGCTGATAAGTTGGTAAAAGACAGACAGTTGGAGGCGACAGAGTAGGCGTATTACCAAAACAGGTAAACCAAGATTAACTTAGATTTAGTGTAACATGGGAATAAAATGGCAGACATCAATTTTGGTCTTTGCCTGAGAGAAAGCAAAATCATTGTCCCAAAAATAATCTGAAAGTCCCAAAAATAATCTGAAAATTTAATTGCCGAATTCAAACCACGGTTATCAGGAAAATACTGGAGTTTGGAATGATCTCTCTTGGTTGCGACTCGAATGGTCCACTCGCACATCGCTGGGATGTGGCTGAAGGTAATAAAATCAACGACAGCGAAACACATTATTCAACTGGGATGGGAGAAAGATTGCAAAAAGTAATCGATTTCTGTATGGGTCGCAGTACTTTTCAAAGAAACCAGTTTTTATTGATAAACTGTAAACACATGCCGTATAAGTCGCGGATTCATCAGTTCCATGTAACACAAGAAACATTTTCATAATATGTATTGAAATGCATCATAAGTGAAAAATTTTAAAATTATTAAAACAGGATCAGGCATAAACTTAGCTTTGAAACATATATTCTCGCCATGAATATCGCTGTTACGAAGTACGAGAAAGCTGAAGGACCGGCCTTTTCCGTGAACATTGTTTCAAAACTTATGTTATTAGTTTCTTCACTATGGATTCGAAAACCCCAATACGAACTCAGTAATGTCACGGAAAGATTTTGAAAATTAAGTGTAGTGATAAGATGAAAAGAAGGAGATGGAAACAGGGTCTCAGAAGAATTGGAAAATTCGCATTAAAAGAAGAGACAGCATGTGAGGACATGTGGTAAGGCATTAGAGAATATCTTCCATTCTACCAGAGGGAGCTGCAGATGGCTGATGCTGTAGGGTGAGACAGAAATTGGAATGTACTCAGCAAACAGTCGAGGATGTTAGGTGCAAGTGCTGCTCTGAGATGGAGGGGTCGGCACGGGAGAGGAAGTCGTGACTGGTCTCACCAAACCAGACAGAACGCTGGTGACCTGTCCAACCTCGCAAAAAATTTGAATACCCTAGGCTATGTTTTTTCTAACGCATTTTATGTCATAGCTGGTCCCGAACTTGCGTTCGTTTTCAAGTGACAAACATGTGGAAAATGTCATCTTCTGTTATGTGGTGCAACACTAGTCTTGTTCATGAGTATGTTATCGAATATTGCTAAGTGTGACAGTTAACTCAGCTAACATATAGTTCTCAGTCTTTTCCAGATGTGCTGAATCACTAGATTATTTGTTAATTTGTTAACTGTTTGATTGCAGTGATCTGAAGTTCAGGCAACAAACGAAACATTATACACAATGTGTCTGAAACACTTGCTTCACAAGGAAAAGAAGCGAGACCATCATTTACATGACAGACGGCCTCTTCATATGCGAAATAAAATGAAAAGAGAAGATGTACCAGCTTTTACTTAGTTCAGCAGTACTGCGTGTGATGTGTAATAAAGGCATTAAACGTCTCTCTCCATCTCTCTCTCTCTCTCTCTCTCTCTCTCTCTCTCTCTCTCCCTCTATCTATCTATCTATCTTCTATCTCTCTCTCCTCCTCCTCCTCCGCCATCTGTACCTGTTTGTGTGAGTGTATGTACGAGCTTTTGTGTGTGTGGATGCGCGCGCGCGAGCGAGCGTGTGTGTGTGTGTGTGTGTGTATGTGTGTGAGTGAGTGAGTGAGTGAGTGAGTGAGATAGAGAGAGAGAGAGAGTGAGAGAGAGAGAGAAAGAGAGAAAGACAGTGTGTACATTTGTGGCTAAAATGCGTGCCGCTCAGGGAAGGATCCACAGATTGTGGATCAAAGTCAAAGTAAAGTAGAGGCAATAAATTGAGTACACAGAATATAAATTCGTTGCTGCTGTATCTGACTTGCTCTCTAGTAATAACTCGCGAAAATACATCTGTTTCACTGACTTGTACCATTACTCCATGATAAAAAAGATCAGGAAGCTCGTAATCGGCTGCGAAATGGGTACAGTAAGCGTTAAAACTGACACAAACTGTGTCCAGATCTTTATGAGCCGCGAGTAATCTTTTTAACAGACGAAGCCCGCGGGATGCAGAGGTATAACTGAGATCAGTCGCAGTGCCCCTTTTACTGGGGCCGGTGGAGGGATGCTAGCGCACTTGACGCTCTGATTTTGCATCACGAAACACGTCTTCAAGGAATAAAATTACACTCCATACCTTCGACGCTATTACATAAGATACACAAAATACAAGTTACTTACACAAAATACTTGTTACTAACTAGTAAATAAAGGAGTTTCAGTAGCTGCATCACTGAATGGTTTTCGAATTTAATGGATCGTTTCATGTGTCACGCAACCTCTAACACATTTGCTTCTTTTCCTTCACTTCTAAAACGTAGTGGTAATGATCATGTGCCCATTGTAGTCTCAAGCCTCTGTGGTTTCCAGGGATAGGCAAGCTACCCATTGGCGTATACGCCATCAATTAAGCGCATTGCACATGATGCCACACGTCGACGTACACAGGTCCACATCCATTTGGAGATGATTGCGACGTGTCGACTCACTAGAATCTTCTCCGCTAATATTGTCAGTCCACCGAGTGTCCTTGAAGCATAGGATAGCGTACTTCTTTATCTTATGAAAAAGATGGAAACAGAGACCTCAGTAATACAGGAAGACTATATTGCTGATTGATATACGGGGTAATTACAATTAAACTTTCATTACTTGAGATGGACCCCGTGAAAAACACATAACAGTGAAACTTTGTGGAAACATTTATAAGGACATGCAGAAGATAAATAACGAATAAATCACTGAAAGAAACGCAGTTTAACTTCCACGCGAGAGGGTAACATTTTTTAACTGAGTACCTTGTTTGCGTTCCAATGTGACGGCCATTTTCATCCACGACAGCCTGGGACTGCACTGGAGATACTATTTCACAGTTGTTCGCAGCGCGTTTCGTACGGTGGACCATGGAAATTTCAGCAATCGTGACACATCTCGTGTACTACTTGAATATCGCACATTGCGAGCAGCATTCTCAGCCATTGCGATAGTAACGTCTTAAATAATTTGTGGCGCAACTAGTCATCGGGCTGGAGCAGTTGTCAAATAGCTAAGTGAATTCTAACTTCCGCGTCATGTACTTCAACCCTGATGCGGAAAGAGGACCTCTCCGTATTCTTTACTGCGTCGATACTCGAGAAGGGCAGCGACCCTATTGCTGTTATTTTAATGAAACGCCTTTACGAGTGAAGCCCTGGTCACCTTGGCCAGACCCATGCTTACTGTCTGTAACTGTAGTGCGACTGATGCTTGTGTTTCAACCCTACTCCGCTGTACCAGTGCCGGCGCCTTACGGCGAGTCATAACACTTAACACTACTAACAAAACAAATCTTGCAGCGCACAGTCAGAACATACACTCCTGGAAATTGAAATAAGAACACCGTGAATTCATTGTCCCAGGAAGGGGAAACTTTATTGACACATTCCTGGGGTCAGATACATCACATGATCACACTGACAGAACCACAGGCACATAGACACAGGCAACAGAGCATGCACAATGTCGGCACTAGTACAGTGTATATCCACCTTTCGCAGCAATGCAGGCTGCTATTCTCCCATGGAGATGATCGTAGAGATGCTGGATGTAGTCCTGTGGAACGGCTTGCCATGCCATTTCCACCTGGCGCCTCAGTTGGACCAGCGTTCGTGCTGGACGTGCAGACCGCGTGAGACGACGCTTCATCCAGTCCCAAACATGCTCAATGGGGGACAGATCCGGAGATCTTGCTGGCCAGGGTAGTTGACTTACACCTTCTAGAGCACGTTGGGTGGCACGGGATACATGCGGACGTGCATTGTCCTGTTGGAACAGCAAGTTCCCTTGCCGGTCTAGGAATGGTAGAACGATGGGTTCGATGACGGTTTGGATGTACCGTGCACTATTCAGTGTCCCCTCGACGATCACCAGTGGTGTACGGCCAGTGTAGGAGATCGCTCCCCACACCATGATGCCGGGTGTTGGCCCTGTGTGCCTCGGTCGTATGCAGTCCTGATTGTGGCGCTCACCTGCACGGCGCCAAACACGCATACGACCATCATTGGCACCAAGGCAGAAGCGACTCTCATCGCTGAAGACGACACGTCTCCATTCGTCCCTCCATTCACGCCTGTCGCGACACCACTGGAGGCGGGCTGCACGATGTTGGGGCGTGAGCGGAAGATGGCCTAACGGTGTGCGGGACCGTAGCCCAGCTTCATGGAGACGGTTGCGAATGGTCCTCGCCGATACCCCAGGAGCAACAGTGTCCCTAATTTGCTGGGAAGTGGCGGTGCGGTCCCCTACGGCACTGCGTAGGATCCTACGGTCTTGGCGTGCATCCGTGCGTCGCTGCGGTCCGGTCCCAGGTCGACGGGCACGTGCACCTTCCGCCGACCACTGGCAACAACATCGATGTACTGTGGAGACCTCACGCCCCACGTGTTGAGCAATTCGGCAGTACGTCCACCCAGCCTCCCGCATGCCCACTATACGCCCTCGCTCAAAGTCCGTCAACTGCACATACGGTTCACGTCCACGCTGTCGCGGCATGCTACCAGTGTTAAAGACTGCGATGGAGCTCCGTATGCCACGGCAAACTGGCTGACACTGACGGCGGCGGTGCACAAATGCTGCGCAGCTAGCGCCATTCGACGGCCAACACCGCGGTTCCTGGTGTGTCCGCTGTGCCGTGCGTGTGATCATTGCTTGTACAGCCCTCTCGCAGTGTCCGGAGCAAGTATGGTGGGTCTGACACACCGGTGTCAATGTGTTCTTTTTTCCATTTCCAGGAGTGTATTTCTATAGATTTGAATACCCGTACACTAAATGGTTTCCTGTCTACACTGGCTCAAATGGCGGAAGTTTAATTATGACCACCCTGTATGATTTTTGTTACAGCCTACTACCGGCAATATGTATGACGCTGCACGAGCTATTACGATCACATTAAATGGATGGTGATCTTATGGTACTGTTCTCGTGTGCCTATTTGCTGTTGTGGGTCGCTTTTCAAGAACATGCTCCACGAACACACCACTGCTGTAAGCGATACGTGAATCGAAATATCACGTTTGAAGTACATCGTTTCTTCAGAAGAACGATTTACCCTATCCAAAATCCAACAGTTTTTTCAGACGAAGAATTTACCCTATTCTAAACCACATTCAAACCCGTTAGCGTCTAGAAGGCTTAAAACTCTTACTGTGGCATATCCTTTTCGTTCGGAATACTTAGTTCAATGTATCTCTAGTTATACAGCAAAGGGGAGCAACTGTATCTAGGAGAAGGAGCACCCCCTAACTTTGACATCTTACTCGTTTACTAGTGTTCTACTCATCTTACGAGTTTGGATTTTCCAGGCATTCTTTTTTAGTGTTGCATTTTTAACTAACATTAATGTTCTTTCAAACGCATTGTTTTGTATATGTTCTTTGTATAATATATGAAAGCAATTTTTGTATCAATGGAACAGCATAGAAGCTTAGATGTCTGAAGAAACCCTAACAGTGTCCACTAATACGGTATGTATTGCACCAGTCTAAAATAAATGCTGTGAAATTATTGATAAGATTTAGAAAACATCGTTCTTGTAAAACACAACTAGCTCTTTACTCGCACGAAGTGTTGAGTGCTATTGACAAGGGATTTCAAATTGATTCCGTATTTATAGATTTCTGCAAGGCTTTTGACACTGTTCCACACAAGCGGCTTGTAGTGAAGTTCCGTGCTTATGGAATATCGGTTCAGTTATGCTACTATATTAGTGATTTCCTGTCAGAGAGGTCAGAGTTCGTAGTAATTGACGGAAAGTCATCGAGTAAAACAGAAGTGATTTCTGGCTTTCCTCAAGGTAGTGTTATAGACCCTTTGCTGTTCCTTATTAATGTAAACGTTTTGGGAAACATTCTGAGTAGCTGTCTTACATTGTTTACAGATGACGCTGTCTTTTATCGACTAGCAAAGACATCAAAAGATCAAAAATAATTGGAAAGCGATTTAGAAAAGATATCCGTACGGTGCGAAAATAGGCAATTGAACCTAAATAACGGAAAGTGTGAGGTCATCTACATGAGGGCTAAAAGGAATCCGTTAAATATCCGTTACACGATAAACTAGTCAAATATAAAGGCCGTAACTTCAACTAAATACCTAGGAATTACAATTACGAACAACTTAAGTTGGAAGGAACACATGGAAAATGTTGTGGGAAAGGCTAAGCAAATACTGCGTCTTATTAGCAGGACACTTAGAAAATGTAACAGATCTACTAAGGGGACTGCCTACACTACGCTTGTCCCTCCTCTTTTAGAATACTGCTGCACGGTATGGGATCCTTACCAGATAGGTCTGACGGAGTACATCGAAAAACTTCAAAGAAGGGCAGCACGTTTTGTATTATTGCGAAATAGGGAGAGAGTCTCACTGAAATGATACAGGATTTGGGAAGGACATAGTTTAAACAAATGCGTTTTTCGTTGCGGAGGAATCTTCTCACGAAATCACCAACTTTCTCCCCCGAATGCGAAAATATTTTGTTGACGCCGACCTAAATATGGAGAAACGATCGCTATGATAAAATAAGGGAAATAAGAGCTCGTACGGAAAGATGTACGTGTTCATTCTTTCCACGAGCTACACGAGAATTGTGAAGGTGGTTCGATGAGCCCTGTGCCAGGCACTTAAATGTGACTCAATGCGGTTTTGCTCCTAATCAACAAGGGCAACCTGAAAATCTGGAAGTGAGATTATTGATAAGTTCGTGTATGTGATCTTGCCACTGATCAAGAAGGATAGTATGAAAATCAGGTTTTCCGGATCGCGATGCCTTGTGACTCATTGTTCACTATCTCGGTAAGCTCTGCAAAGCGACTATCTGATACATGGTGCCACAAAATGCAACTTAGTCTAGAAAAGATGCTAAAAACTGGCTGCGAGGGATGGATACTGTAGATTGTTAATATTCTTTAAATGTATTCTACAAAGCTGGTTTAGATTCACTTAGGAAACAAATTAAGCTCACTGGTAAATACCTATGCTTCAGTTTGAAATAGAAAAGTCATAAAATCTGCCAGTCATCAGGAAACGACAAGTACATTGTCCAACGTAAATTTCGTGGTTCTGAAGTTAAGCGTCTTCACTATTCCGTTGAAGTGTATGGGACACTAATACATAGTGTATCTATCAAACCAACGGTTCTTCCGATTAGACAAAGTCAGTTTGTTATCAGTCATGTACTCACAAAATATTCAACGATTAGTCACGCTAGCCAAAATTTTCCTTACGTATCAGCGAGACAGTGTTTTTAATATGGGCTACATAATATGCCACGACGTGTTACGACTTACCTAAGAACGGCAATTTTCGCTTCTCGCTGACAAAACTCTCGGAAAAATCAACCAAAATGGATATTAATGAGCATATTAGCTGTATTCCGCCTTCTGTCGCACTGTTCCTTTTACTACATTAAGATCACGTAAATACCATAGACATTACTATCACCAGTTTTAGCATATTATTGCCATCTTCAGGTGTGATACAAGTACACAACAATTTCGTAATGATATACAAATTTTAGTTCTATGCTTACTGAACATTATAAAAATCATTACAGCGTCACATGGTAAAAAATACCGGGTAATGTGAATTACTATACCAAACAGGCAATCTTGACATACTAAGTTATTACAGTATATGAACATGTATAAAGTCACATGCTTCCATTTAGCAGTATGTCAGTTCTTAAATGAAACATCCGACTCCTCTACCCTTTAGTCCGTACAGTCGATCAACCAGTTCCAGAATGCTGGACTGTGCTGTGACTGGCTATGAGAAACTACTGTCAATGACTGTTGCAGCTGCTCTCGTATACATAGGTAGCTACTTGGCCAATTATAAACGATATGAGGAAGTCATCATACACCCCGAAACATTTTAGGGGATATGGCAAAATGATTTGCATAACACCCTGCAGGGGATACGTGTTTGGTCCCCCAGCTCAACTGGCGTCAGTCCTGTTGATCCCATCTGGAACGCTACCGAGCCAAACCTGCGCGCCTTCCTCCCAGCTTCGAATAATTTCCGTGAGCTTCTGTCGTGCGGTGATGTGTCAGAACAGTTTTCTGAATCGCTCCTCTGAATGATGGATTGCGTGCCACAGCTTATGGAATCACGCACTCGTCAGGACAGATAGAAGCGTATAATTAATTTGAATTTGTTCACGAGCTTATTTCGCATGTTTGTATGTGTAACATGAAAACGATCTGTTCCCTAAGAATACATCTCCATCAATCGTTGTGTGTGATGGGGATTAAGACACTCCTAACATCATACGCTACATTTCAAAATGTATAAAACAATGAATAAACCACGAATGAATATTTTGTAAGTAAAGAGCACATTTTAGTAGCAGTTTCGTTCTCCCAGCAACCTCAGCGTTAGTGAAAACTGTCGTAGTACCGGTACCCCTCTGTCGGTCAACGTCGGAAATAAATTAATTAGTAACGGTACCAACTGTGCCTGCGTGGCTGACGGAAATAATTGCATAAAATACTGTCGCCAGACTAATGTAAATGTACGAGGCCTCTGAAAGAATAATTTCACACATTAATAGAAAAAGAAACTATCTCGATCGAAGAGATCGGTTCTAACTGCAGGTTCGAGCACGGGTATTGTCACCGTGAATTGATTACAGAGCGAAAAAACGAGCTGGGCTAGCAACGTACAGTCTATTCCTTTGGTTGGTCATGTAAAACAATATACAAACCCAAGAATCTTTGTAAAAACTCTTTATGCATTATGCGTCCACAAGTTATGGTGGTAAAAACTCGCAGAAGTACTACGATGAGAGTGGAAGAAGAGGTCCAATCGCTCCAGGGTTTTGCAGCGCACAAACAGCTCACCTTCATACTGCAACGTGGGCTGCTGCAGCGACAATGACCTCAGCTCCTCACGGAGCCGGTGTCTGAAGCAGAGGCTCATCCATCATGGAAGCCGTCGCACGACACATCTCCTGTCCCGCACTGTCCATCTACGGCCTTTCTTCGGCGGTTGGCTGCAGAGAATCTCTTGCACTGGCTTCTCCCATGTTGCCAAAGCAACTGGTGTCGAAGGCACTCTACTCCTATAGGAACAAAAGAAGGAATTGTTTTTTTAAGAGTCCTGGGGTGGTCGATATTACACAAAGGGTGAGACTGACGAAATCTTTGTGCTTTCGCTAAGTTTGAGCTTGACGGTATTGCTCTTGCTTTCTCTCCCAGTGAACGGACATATATATATGAAAATATTGATTGAGGAAACGGAAAGTGCTATTGACGTGACGTGCAGTTTACACAGAATGGATTAGTAGTCCGGGAAAGGTATGGTTAGCCAAAAAACGGAGTGTAATAATACTTAGAAACTCTACTTTTTTGCAAACATACACTTTTTAAAATGAGACAACGTCTATTGACATCAACATCAACACACTAAACTTAGGGTAGATTATGTCAGTTGTGTTTGTTGCAGGATTCTAGTGAGAGTCATTTATGAGAGACTATTTTGAAAAGTTTCCACACCGACACTTGTTTGAGCCACTGAACCTGCGTGGTTGTTAGGTATGACGTCGTAAGGCCCTTACAGTGTGCTCGTGTATTCCTTGAGTGAATGGCGACTTGCTAGTCAGTTAGAGTGCGAGAGTCTAAGCAATAGTTTGTGAGTGCAAGATGGGATTTACCAAAGCAGAAAAAGCCGACAGGCTCACGGTGTACGAAAAGCGTAGGAAGAACGCAGTTTTTTCTTGTACGTGTATGTGACAAGCTATACCATTAGACGTCAACGATCTCGGCAATTACTTGTCAACCTCTTCAACCAGTTACGTGTAAGTGATAGGATAGCACGTAGACTACGTAACAGAAGGAAACAAGTGACGATGAGGGGGAAATTAATGTTCCTGCTGCTGCTGCAGCTGATTCACACGTTAGCTCCCGCATGGGAACGGTTGTGAGAATCGTGTTCTGTGCGTGGGCTTTAAGACGGGATACTTCAGATGTTTAGTGTATCTTGTTTAGTGATAAAGCCACGCTTACCAATCATGGCCAGACAAACCGTCGAAACAAGCACTATTGGTTCAAATGGCTCTGAGCACTAAGGGACTCAACATCTGAAGTCATCAGTCCCCTAGAACTTAGAACTACTTAAACCTAACTAACCTAAGGACATCACACACATCCACGCCCGAGGCAGGATACAAACCTGCGACCAAAGGGGTCACGTGGTTCCAGACTAAAGCGCCTAGAACCTCTCGGCCACAGCGGCCGGTAACTATTGGTCTGTTGAGTGTCCTTGTTAGCTTCATCAGGTGAAAAGTCAGCGTCCATGGAGTTGAAAGTATGGTGTGGGATAGTGAACCAACAGCTCAAGGCCCGTTTTTCATAGACGCAACACTGAAAGCTCACGGGCACAGCAGCCCGCTAGCAGACGATCTCCCACATATGGAAGACGTTCCTCTGCAGACTAAGAGGAACACGTGTGTTACCCCAGGTATTGTACAAGCGTCGGTGTTGGAACTTTTCAAAAAATATATCTCGTAAACTCGCTGTACATTCCTGCAACAAACACCTCTGACATTCAAATTTACCTTACATATAGTTTGTTAATGTCAATAGGCCTTGTTCCGCTCAAAAAAAAGTGGACGTTTGCTCATAAAATACGCTTTCTAAGTATTCAGTTTTAGGTGATTCCCTTGGATAAGTACCTCAATGACACAACATAACGCTCTCATCTTTTTCGTGACGAACGAAAATTTTCGTAACACTATAAAACCACTAGCACAAAATGATTTCCTAGCGCAGATATATAACTGAATGGTAATGACGTTTACACGTGTTTGACATGCCAATTTCCTTGCGTAATGCTAATCATGTATAAATACTGGATGTCCTCATTTCCGTCATTTCTGGCTACGAGACCAGCTGATAAACAGGGCTTTCTTTACGATGTTCGCATTTCACTGAGCTCGCGAGAACAGGTGTGGGCGTTCCCGCGTGCTAACGAGACTCGTTAATACCTCGTTAGCGGCCACTCGTCAGAGGAATCTATTGGGGCGCGGCGGCGGTGCTTAAGCCCCGCGTTAACAGAGAAGAATGACTGCCTGCTTGGGTCGCAGCAGGTCAGCCGTTACGTAAGCGCGGAGGCCACTTCAGGCTACGCCGCAACCAGATTTACCGTTACCAGGTATCTGAAGCACAGCACTGGTCATAACTTGTCACTTATCATGAACCGAGTCGAAATAAATGTGTGATTTTCTCTAGTAACAGTCCGCGGTCGAAATATGATTCCTGGAATAAACTGATACAGATATTTATTGCTAACTGAATACTGCGTTACTTGTGCATTTAGTGCCATAAAATTCAAGTATCTGAGAAATGTTGGAGTTTTGTAGCTACAGCTCAATATTCTAGTTCATGATATTAAAAATTTCTATAGACACAGTGATGCACTATGTACGTGATTGTGAATAACAGCGATACTCAGGATAGGTTTATATTAAACCATGTTTTTTCCTGTGCGCATTCCGTTTAATTTACTTAAAAGGGAACTGCCAGGAAATTACATTTATTCCACAGTATTGTCGTCTTAAAGGTACAAAAACTTATGAAATGGGTTCATTTTTTTTTACTTATGGTGTTTCCGCTCTGCTTTACAGTGGCATGAGTTGCCTGTGTGCTCATTTCAATTGAGTTAAATCTTTCGTCAGCGACAGTTGCAACCAAAGGAACATATGTACTCGTATTTTAATTTTTCTATAATCTCGTAATTACTAAATAAACGTATTTAAAATGAATTTTTGCTGTTGTTACTCATAAATCTCTTTATTTCCTATGGTCATGTAGCTTCTCGTAATATCTGTGACGGAAAAAGTCCGTAATCAACTATGCGAATTGTATTATGTGCAATATAAGAGAATATTCCGGCTAAACCACACTAACGACGTTAATCGCCTTAAAATCTAATAGCATTAAACTTTTGCGTTTAGGAAGAACAAATTTCCGTCTTCAGGCATCGTGATGCTAATGATGCTCTTTGTTCGTAAACAGTCCAGCACAGTGTTCCAGCAATAACACAACCACGCAAATCAGCAATTGAAGTTTGTCGATGCGATAACGGTTATCGCGGACTGGAGGGATAACCTAAGACCAAAAAGGAACCCATCTCTGATCCTGCCACAGGTGTGGCCACACAAGCCGTGAAAAATCGCAAATAACAAATAAAATACAATCTTTAGGTAGTTTTACTGTTAATAAAATCAACAGACGGTTGAAAATTTAAATTAGTACAATGATAAGATAAAATCACTGTTCCCTAGTAAACGTGACTACTAGATATTGCGTAGAAGATTTCATTATTGCACCAGACCAGCTCTCAGTTTTTGATTTGTAGCTAACTGTGACTGGTATTTCCAAAACATATGGAGTGCATAATGGAAATCTAGCTTGATCCTGTTTTCTTTTTGAGTCATCAGTCTTCTGACAGGGGATAAAGCCCGCCACGAAGTCCTCTCTCGTACCAGTCTCTTCACCTCTCAGTAGCACTCACGCGTTACATCGTCAATAATTCGTTGGATCGATTTCAACCTCTCTTCTGCTACGTTTTGTGCAGTCTGCAGCTTCCTCCAATACCATGGAAGTTACTCCCTGAAGTCATAACACATTTCTTGTCAATGGGTCTCTTCTTTTTGCCGATGCTTTCCATGTGTTCCTTTCTTTGCCGAGTCTGCGATGAATTCAGTCCTTATTTTATCTGTCCACCTAATTTCCAACATCAATTTACAGCACCACATCTCAAACGCTTCGATTTTCTTTTTTTCCTGTTCTCCCACGAAACATGATTTTATATCATACGATACGGTGCGCAAAACCCACATTCTCAGAATTCTGTGAGCGGGCCTAAGGGAACTTGTCATGCTACGAAACCCTCCATTCTTTCAACATATCTGCTGGACTTTTACTTTTATTAAGCATGTGTAGGGCGGCGAGACCCCAGTCGGTTTCTATGTGCTTTTACACTGTTTTGTGAATGTGTAAGTACTTTCCTATGTTCATTGTATTACAATTTTGAAAGATCTTTCCTTTTGCCTTATCCATCTAGCATCACACATCGGGCCTTTTGTTTTATGCACTACATGATTTTCAAAGCTTATAAACTGATTCGTAGCTCTTATTTAATGAATTATTCTTATTAATAAACTATTCTGACTCCAAAGGTGGAAGGTTACTCTTACGAAACGCATGAGCTTCTGTGTGGTCAGAGTTTAAGGTTATCAACAGTACAAATTAAACTAACGATTAGGCTGATTTCAAAACTGGGTATCACATGGAGGACTAATTGAAGGAATTCTTCTACCTTGGAAGCGGAATAAAACGTGATGGATGAGATAAAGAGAATGTAAGAAGACTAGCACGGACAAAAATGGCATTCCTCGCTAAAATATCTGTGCTAGTATCAAACCTATGGCACAATGTGAGGAAGGAATTTCTGAGAACGTACCATTGGAACACAGCGTTATATAGAAGCGAACTACAGACTGAGGAAAAACCAAAAAAAGAAGAAAATCGATGTATTTGAGATGTCGAGCTGCAAAAGGATGTTCAAAATTGAGTGGACCGTTAAGAACTTAGGTGCTTCCCAGCAAATTTGGTTAGGAAAGAAATATAGAGAATACTAGCAAGGAGAAGGAAGAGGATGACATTACAGGTGTTAACGACTGTAGGTAACAGCTTCCATGGTACTAGAGAAGTGGTCGTCAAACGGTGGACCCGAGCGGTTCTAGGCGCTTCAGTCTGGAACCGCGCGACCGCTACGGTCGCATGTTCGAATCCTGCCTCGGGCATGGATGTGTGTGATGTCCTTAGGTTAGTTAGGTTTAAGTAGTTCTAAGTTTTAGGGGACTGATGACCTGAGGTGTTAGGTCCCATAGTGCTCAGAGCCATTTGAAGCATTTTTGAAGCGGTGGACCGTGGGCCGTATTCGGCCCGAATCCAGTATTCGTTCTGCCTTCGCATCTCAGCCGTATTTTGTAATAATATGCATCTAGCAACTAAGAGACGAATCCAAAGCCGTCAATTAATGTTAAGAGCTTCCGAAGAGTGTCGTTTTCCTACTTAATAACACACAAGAATAAGCAGAGGTAGTATTATTTTAAGATATCTCTAATTTCAGTTGCCTTTCGTGGATTCAGCCATGAAGTATGTGAAGCTTATCAATCATTTCAGAGGCAGAGGGCTTTGTGAGAGGGGTTATGTTTCATGTTTGTCTTCCAGTGCTCACGACTCACGGGCGTTCGCGGCTCGTACCGATCTGCATCTATGGTATAAATTTTGACAGCAAAGTAACATTGATTCTTGAAAGCACATTACAGAGACGGTCATCTTCAAACGCAGTCCTGTTTGCAGTAAATAATGTGGCATTAAATGAAGGCTGTTCTAATACAACTCACTGAGCAGAAGAAAAATGACATTCAAAACACGTAGTAAACATTTGTGATCGTGTCTCACATTGCACAATGCATTTAAACGTAAGTACAATTACCGTTATTTGTCAGTTAATCGTCTGCCCACAAGAACATAAAACACTTCGTCATGCAATCACAGTGTCACACCATCGGGGCGGCAGCAATATGACACAAAATGTACCGAATTATGCCGACTTGTAACGGTCAGTATTTATGGGCCAGCGACCAACTTATCGCGCCCTTAATATAACTAGACTGTTGGCGCCTCATGCCATATTAATTTACATAGGTTACAAATTAATAATAAGATGGCCATATGTGCGGCCTGAGGTACTGCCCCACAATGTCAGTAGTGGTTCTTTAGCAGAAAAGTTTGAAGACCACTGTACTAGAGGAATCCGAAGAGGGTAAACCAGTGGCATAAGATTGAGATTGAAATTTATAGAATAAAAAATAATAAGCACGCTGAGATGAAGTGGTTGGTACAGGAAGGGTAGTCGTGGCCGATCGCAACAAATCAGTCAGAGGATGACGGGAAAAAAAAATCAGTATAAATATGACGGAACGTAAATATTTCATTAAACTGTTAAAATAAAGCCTCTATGAATAAAATTAAAATGTCTTATGAGCAGTAGGATAGTACTGGTTCACATAATACGTACTGTAGTATAGAACTACTTGCTGAATGAACATGCAGAGATGTCGAATAATGTTTCAACAGTAAGAAACATAAATAAATGCCAAAATAGTGCACTGATTAGAGCCGCGTATATAGGTCGTTTTAGCTCTGTTGCGTCAATGTCGACAGCTCTGCGTTTACACGTACACAGGTGGAACTCTCTAAACACCAGGGCGAATCCAGGTATTGCCTGAAGTGGAGAGAGCTGTCTGTGTCTGAGGTGACTGAGCAGCGTAGGAACTGAATACCACCGCCCGCCTTCATCAGCCGCTGCTGGGTGCAGTTTAATTAGCTCGGCTGGGCAGCGGACACGGCCATTATGATGACGTCAGGAGCAGCGCCGGCCCGCATCAAGCCGATCTGCGCTCGCTAGTTCACTGGCTTCTGTGTGGTCTTCTGCCGAAGCGGTGAAGTGCGGGTGCGCCGGGATACACGTAGGACTGGCGGCAAAGGGGTGGGGGTGGGGATTGGGGAGGGGGAGGGAAATAGGGGTGGAAGAAGCGAGCAAGAAGAACTCGTTGTCCTGCCATGGGATAATCAGCTATACACTCAGAAAACAAAAGTCATGGAATACGTCCGCACTTCCTTTTGCCCGGCGTACTGTGGCACAAGGAAGTGGTATGGAGTCATCAAGCTGTTAGAATTCCCCTGCAGCAGTACTGAGCTATTTTAGCTCTACAGCCATCCACAACTGCGAAAGTGTTACCGGTACAGGATTCTGCGCACGAACTGACCTCTCGATTATGTCCCGTAAATGATAAATGGGATTCATGTCAGGCGATCTAGGTTGCCGGATCATTCACTCAAATATCCAGGATGTTCTTAAAACGACCCGGGAAAAATTCCAGTCTGGTTACATAGCACATTGTCATCCAAAAGATTCATCGTTGTAGGCTTCAAATAGGCTCCACGTAGTCGAAGATAACCATTTCCAGTTATTGATGGGTTCAGTTGAAACAGAGGAGCCAGCCCATTCCACATAGCCTCACACCGTTATGGAACCCCCAGCATCTTGCACAGTACTTTATTGACAACCTGGGTACATGACTTGGTGGGGTCTACACCATACTCGTTCGCCGTACGTCCCACATTGATTCATGCGGTTATTTCACTCAATTTTGCCGCGTGGGATTAGCCGAGCAGTCTAAGACGCTGCAGTCACGGACTGTACGGCTCGTCCCGGCGGAGGTTCGAGTCCTCCCTTGGGCATGGGTGTGTGTGTTTGTCCTTAGGATAATGTAGGTTAAGTAGTGTGTAAGCATTGGGAATGATGACCTTAGCAGTTAAGTCCCATGAGATTTCACACACACACATTTTCACTGAATTTTGATTGTCTGTTAACACTGACAGCTCTATGCAGACGTCACAGCTCTCGATCTTTAAGTGGAGGCTGCCGGCCATTGCATTGTTCGTGGTGAGAATAATGTCCGAATTTTGGTATAACAGGCATACTTCTGACACTCCGTAGTTCGGAATATTGGATTCCCTAACGATTCCCGAAATGGAGTGTCCCATGCATCTAGCTCCAACTGCTATTCCGCTTTCAAAGTCTGTTGACGCCTGTCGTGCAGCCATAATCACTTCGGAAACGTTTTCACGGCAATCAACCGAACAGAAATGACAGCTCCACCAATACACTGCCCTTTTATATCTTGTGGTCCCGATACTACCGTCCATTGCATACTGCATATCGCTATTTACCCAACTTCTATCTCAGTGTAACAGGTCAGTTGCGATGAACTTCCAACATACTGCTTTACGGAGTGGGTAAGGCACCAACCACAATAGTAGCAACTATGGAGGTACTACGGAGTGTGTTCTCAGGGCGTTGTTGACGATTCGGAGACACAAGAAATATTCCTCGTAAGCTATTAAAGATCAAGAGAGAATAAATAAATTCACAACAGTACTAAAATTAACAAGAAATCATCCACAGCTGAAATAGAAATTGCCACATCGTTAAAGGTTAATGTCCTCTTTTGGACTCTGAGAAGTGTTACATCATTAACATGATGGACATGGAAGTATAACAGCGGCAGAGCATTCATACAGGCAGACTGTAATGAAATGACCGCAGAACAAGTGAGGACGTATGGCAAGAAGTGTCGCATGGAGAAGATTTGTAGCGATTTTCCCACACTTAAACAAAACACTTTTTCTCAAAAGTTATCAAATAAGGCGCAGTACTATTGAAGGAATTGCCGCCGTCGAGTTTTACGCAGTCGGCACGGGTTCTTCGGCACGATGGGAAGAAGGAGTACGCGGGATCTGGCTCCATTTGACATTGCCATCGTAGGCAACGCATCCTCTGACGTTATGGATACTTCATACAGTATTATGGTCTAATTCAACTTGTAACTATTAGGGTTTATGGGTTAGTCGGGTACTGGTGTAGGAAGTAAGGAAGGAGGCCACTTGCTACACACTATAGACGGACCTCCATCACCCTGTAGCTTCAAAGGCATGCTGTAAGGACATTCTGTGAACTGACGCTAATTTTGTACCAGTGGTCCAGAATAGCACTTACAGAAGCTACCATGATTGAGGGGAATACATCATCCATAAAAGATATTTGAACCAGTGACTTTATCTCCCTAAGTCATTCTAAAGTACTGACTCTGCCCCATTGTAATCAAATGGTTCAAATGGCTCTGAGCACTATGGGACTTAACTTCTGAGGTCGTCAGTCCCCTAGAACTTAGAACTACTTAAAGCTAACTAACCTAAGGACATCACGCACATCCATGCCCAAGGCAGGATTCGAACCTGCGACCGTGGCCCCATTGTAATCATTCTCCAAGAAAATGCAGGGAACGATACTAAATTAGATAGGAAGCTCGCTGGAATCATTTCGCCAAAGTCATTTCTATGAAGACAAGTAAATGAACTTTCACACAACTTAGAACTGTGTCCAGTATAATTAATAACAATAGACTTAACAACCTCAATTTCTTATGCATGATTAACTCTGTCACTGTTGTGGCTTGTTTCTGGAATGTTAGTTACTAATATCTTTAATTAATATCTCACTAGTAAAATTAATAGACTTTTATTTCTCATCTCATCCACGTGGCCTCTTTTATAAAGTCAAGAATTACCTTTCAGCTTTGGTGACAAAAGCATTTTGGATTCAGATCTGTGGTTAATGTAGAGTAGTAATACGAATGTAGCAAGCCTTACTTTGCGTGGACTACATATAATTAATAATATTATATTACACATGTGATGTGCAAAACATATCATGTCTATGTGAGTAACACTTTCAACAAATAAATTTAATTAACCAGCAAAGTAATACTAACTACTTCAAAATATAAAGGAAGAAGTTGGTTTTACCTTGCTTTTACTCAGTTTTTTATTGCATGTGCTACTCGAGCAGACATGGTACACTTATCAGCGAAAACATAATTACCACTGTCCACCGCATTTTTGGATGCCGCCTGATAGCGTGGCAGGCACGTGACGGAATAACAAAAGTACGTAAGCGGAGCAGACATCGACTAGGCATTACCCTAGCCAAGATACGGGATGCAAAAGGGAAGGGACTTTGACAAAGGGCACATTATTATTACGCAGGGCCTGTGAACAAGTATCTCGAAAAAGACGAAGATGGTCGAATGTTCACGTGCTACTGTCGTGAGCATCTGCGGAAGGTAGAAGGACTGTGAAATTACCAATAGACGCTATACGGTTGGACGCGCACGACTCTTCACAGTACGTGGGGTTCTGAGGCTTGTGTGCTCTGATAAAGGTTTTCCTCAGTTTTAAAGAATATAGCACCAGATCTAATTTTATGCTTAGTTTTGTGTATGGCAGCAATTTCCTAATTTATTTTGACTATTCCTAGTTAATACTTTTGTTACAGGGTGAAATTCTTAATTGTTTCGTAAGTTAAATTCTATTGTTGATTTATAAACAAATATAAGTTCTGTAGTAATTATAAACATTTGGAAGAACAACTAATAGGATTCTTAAAGTATGTACTTGGCTCTATTCGGAAACATGCTAGAAAATCCAACCTTTAATTAATTCCATAGTAATTACCAGTTTTGTCCAAAGTATTGTTTGCATAACTATATCTGTTAATGTAATTATTTAAACAAATAATTCGGTCTTAGATTTGTAGTAGAAGAAGCTGTTAAAGAGATGGAATTTTTCGATTTATTCAGTTAATTTAATGAGTTAACTTTTAATTGTAATTTCTGTAAATTATACATCAAACAATGTGTAGCCTCGGTGCCTATTATTGTGATGATATATAAGGGCCCGATTTTTGGTCCTGAGACAGTCAGTCGATTGCCGAGTTTCAGACAAGAAACCTGTGTTGGTTACAACAACAACAATGCATCAACTTAACTGTGAAATAAGTGTATCAAAAATAAGCCATGTGTTAAAACAATGACAGTGTTTGTTAAATTTATTTGAAAGACTGTGAACTGTGTGGTTAGGTTTTACTGTTCATAGATGTTCAACGGTAAACTATTGTAGCAGTATGATGATGTATGCCTGCAAACTATTAATGAGGCTTATCAAAGTTTACCAATAGTTAACTGGCCATGTAATTGTGTAATACTGGGGGGTCGTGAACAGTGAAAATAAAGAAGTATGAAACGCAATTGTGCACCTGTCGGTTACATCATCGATGGTAGTCAGTGTTGAGCTTCCACCTCCCCATTTTTCAGCCAGTATAGCAACGCAGTACGTCGACACCGAGGACAACCAACGAAGCAATAAAGCAGGCGAACGTCACCACCAGTCCTACGTGTTCACATGCTGACGCAACGACATCGTCAGTTACGACTGCAGTGGGCAAGGGGTCATCGGGATTCGGCCGTCGATAGATGTAAAAATTTCTGCTCTTCGGCTGAATCACATTTTTACAACACTAGGTCTCTGGTCGTCTCCACAAATGTCGTCATCGAGGTGAACTGCGGTTCGAAATGTGCAGCGCGCCAAGGTCTGAGGCTGATGAGAGCAGTATTATGCTAAGGGATAAATTCTCTTATGCTTGCGTGGGAGTTGTGCTAATACTCGACGACACGCTGACAGCTGCGAGCAACCTGCATCCCTTCATGCTTGACGGTTTCCCCGACGGCGGTGTCATCTTTCAGCAGCGTAACTGTCCGTGTCTCGGAGCCAGAAACGTGCAACAGTGGTTCCAGGAGCATTATAATGAACTCACGTTAATGTATCGGCAATCAAATTCGCCTGATGTAAATCCTATGGAACCCATCTGGGTGGGTATCGGGCGCCATCATCGCGTACATAAATCAGTGTCCCGTTATTTGCACTGTATGCTGACATATATTTACTTTTAAAAGTTCGACTTTCACGTCCTAAATTTAAATTATGATGAGTTTCTGTTCTTTACTTGTTCTCGTATACGAATAAGGTTGCTTAGTCAACTGAAATTAATCATCACACTTTAATATGACAATTATTATTTTTTAAGTTTTAATTAACGATGCTAAATCTGGGTATGTATTACATACAACATGAGAGATAATGTGTTTGCCACATTCCAGTCTTTCGCCGATAAATTCTTCTCTACTTCTGCTCCTTCCACGGAGATATTAATTTTTCATGCATGCTCTAACAGACGATACACTGACTTTCCCTGTTAGGGATATTCTGATGAAATACTTCCTACCTATTCTTCCTAATATCTATACATTTTATTATGCTTATTTATTACGGATATTTTAGAACCGTGACTGCATATTGCATGTAAATAAGTTATGCAAAAAAAGTGACTAGGTGCAGTTTTGTATAACTTATTTACATACTGTACACTTTAGTTTCCCAGACCACTTTAATATTCACGTCTTTGTTAAACAACACCTTCGCCTATTATTCCACTCCAACAGCGTATCTATAGTGGCAAGCAATGGGTAAAGGGTAATGGGAACAGAAGTTTCAAAGTGGTAGAGAAACTAGATAATCTGAAAAGGGAAGTGCTAAGACACAGTCTAGCTGTAGTAGGGACCAGTGAAGTGAAATGGGAAGAAAACAAGGGTTTCTGGTCAGACGAGTATAGGATAATATCAACAGCAGCAGAAAATGTTGTAACGGGAGTAAGATTCGTTATTAATAGGAAGATAGGGCAGAGAGTGAGTTACTGTTAACAGTTCAGCGATAGCGTTGCTCTCACTAGATTCTACAGCAAACCAATGCCGGCGACAATAGTCCTGGCATACATCCCAGGTCCCAGCGGAGGTTCGAGTCCTCCCTCGGGCATGGGTGTGTGTGTTTGTCCTTAGGATAATTTAGGTTAAGCAGTGTGTAAGCTTAGGGACTGATGACCTTAGCAGTTAAGTCCCATAAGATTTCACACTCATTTGAACATACATTCCGACGTCTCAAGCAGAAGGTGAAGAGACAGAGGAATTGTGAAATTAAAAGCAAGGGCGATAAAATTTAAGTGAGCAGTGGGAATTTCACTGTTAAATGCAGAGGAGAGAGTGGATAGGTGGAAAGAGTACATGGGAGGTCTCTGTAAGGAGAAGAACTTATCTGATCACGTGATAGAAGAAGAATCAGGAGTCGACAGGAAAGAAGTATGGGATCCACTATTAGAGTCAGAATTTAAAATAACTTAGGACGACTTGAGATCATATAAGACAGAAGTAACGGATAACATTACATCAGAATTTCTAAAACCACTAGCGATGTACCGTCAGACTTTCGGACAAACATCTTACACACAGTTACAAAGGTAGCAAGAGGCCGATACTCAGCTTACCAGCTCATGAATCTAAGTTTCTACCAAGAATAATATACAGAAAAATGAAAAAGAAGATTGGGAATCAGTTAGAGGACGACCAATTTCGTTTCGGAAAGATAAAGGCACCAGAGAGGCAGTTCTGATTATGCAGTTGATAACGGAAGCAGACTGAAGAAAAATAAAGAAACACTCACAGGATTTGTCGACCTAGAAAAAGCGTTCGACAGTGACAAATGGTGCAAGGCGTTCGAAATTCTGAGAAAAATGGCTGTAAGCTATATGAAAAGACGGGTGATATACAATGTGTACAAGAACCAAGAGGGAACAGTAATACTTGACGTTCTAGAACGAAGCGCTGGGATTAAGACGGGTATAAGACAGAGAAGTAGTCTTTCACTTCTACTGTTCAATCTATATCCTGAAGAAACAATAACGGAAAGAACAGAACATTTCAGAAGTGGGATTAAAATTCAAGATGAAGGGATATCAGTGATAAAAATCGCTGATGACATTGCTGTCCTAGGTGAAAGTGGAGAAGATCTGTTGAACAGAATGAACTGTTTAATACTACAGAATACTGACTGAGAGTAAAACGAAGTAAGATGAAAGAAGCGAGAAGTAGCAGAAATGAGAACAGCGAATTGGGGAATAAATATCAGAAATGCGGATTACGAAGTAGACAAAGTCAAGGTATTCTGTTACCTTGGAAGCAAAATAACCGAAAAATGAGTGGAGCAAGGAAGGGACAAAAATAAGCTATTTCTCGCAAAAAAGGCATTCCTGGTCTGCTAATATCAAACACAAGACTTAATATGAGGAAGAAATTTCTCAGAATGTACGTCAGGAGCATAGCATCGCATGGGCTAGCGTAAACTGGAGCAGAAGAGAATCTAAGCATTTGAGTTGTGGTGTTACAGAATGTTGTAGAAAATTAGAAGAACTGGTAAGGTAAGGAAAGAGGATGTTCATCGAAGAATTGGTGAGGAAAGGAATACATGGAAAACACTGACAAGAAATAGGGACCCAATGATAAGACATGTGTTAAGACATCAGGGAATGACTTCCACGGTATTAGAGGGAGCTGTAGAGGGCAAAAACTCTAGAGGAAGCCAGAGATTGGAATACATCCAACAATAATGCAGATGCTACTCTGAGATTAAGAGACTGGCACTGAAGATGAATTCGTGGCGGTTCGCATCAAACTAGTCAGAAGACTGATGACTGAAAACAGGTAGTGTATAATTGTTCTTCATATCGGTTTTAGTATTTGGTAAAATGACAAATTTCTTTTGTTGGCTGTTCCCTTTTCCACCTTTGTCTTTTTACATAAAACGTCTCGTGTGGAACAGCTTCCTAAATAGCAGGAGTATTTCACTTCTTATTGTAACTTCTCTAGTCTGATGTCAAGGTAGTTACTGTACTTTTCCTCTGTTCACCATCACGATAGTATTCCTTTGCTAATCCCTAATCCGAGCTCTAAATGGGCTCTGTATTCCATTTTACAATTTTTCTGGGGTCTTATTTATAATCTAGAGGGATTATGATCTGGAAACCATATTACTGGTGACTGCTCCACTTGTAATGTTGTTCCGCACTTGACATTTTCTCTTATTTCTGATGATAAAAGAGCCTAGCATAAATTTTAAAATTTTGTGCATGTCTATTGCAGCAACCATAGGATACAATCTTCGTGAAGAAATAATAAACAACCAATCAGTTGCAAAATGGGAGGTTTGTTTAAAGCCCTTGACCATTGGTTCAAAGCTTATGAAAACTTCTTCACAAGGGAAATGATAAAGCGATCATCACTATTTTCTGTGTGAGAACGACGCTTTTACAGACGTTGAAACCACGGTCAAGGGGGTTAAATAAACCTTCCATTTTGTAACTGATTGGTTGTTTATTAATATAGCTTCACGTGCCCTTACAACACAAAATTCGTAATGTAGCAGTTTTATTAGGTCCGTTTCCTTATAATAAAATCCGTAAGTCACTCATTATTGTCTGGATTTTGAATATTTTATTACATTATTGAAGAGCTCCTGTAGACCTACAAACTGTCATAAAAGTTGTCTTCACATTGGCCATAGACTTTTTTGAAATATGTACAGAATTTCTTTTCTATTACGATACCTTCACTTACCCCGAAGTGATCTCCGTCCAACGGCTCCTCGTATTTCTCCATTTCTGTAACTGGCGTATTTTTCTGATCAGCAATTTACACAGTACGTTATTTCTGAATTGTTCTGTCAATATTCATAGAACCCTAACAATGGAATGACAGTTCGTACCATTTTGTAAACATATGACTTCACTTTACATGACAGATTGAAACATCCCCTTAGAAAAATCAGTGAATGATTGTGCAGGTAAACCGCTTACGTTATTTGATTTTCACACAGCTGAGCAAAACTGAACGTGCTCAGACATTTCTCTCTTTACTTATTCTGATCATCAATAAACTGATACACAATATTTTTAGCGCAACGCAATCTGACTTTCAAAAATCCCTACAAAAGAATGGCCCTGACTAACAATAACCTATAGCTTTCATGAATCACTTACCTCACAAAAATCTTCGTTTCTCGAACTACTGTAACACAGCGAGCGCCACTACTGCCGGCTTAATAAAAGATTCTAACTACTGAAGTCACTAACTACTGATAGGCATAGTTAGCAAATGAAAGATTTTGATAGAGAACAAACAATGTATTTACCTTAATAATATTCCAAAGTCAACATACATATATCAGTTCATGATATCCAGTCTTATAAATTTACTCTCTCTGATGGACACACGTCCAGATCATCCGCTCTCAAAACTCCGTCATCTCTCTCTCCATATCCATCACTGCTGGCGGATCACCTCCTAGTGCGCAACGCTACGTGCTGTTCACATCCAACTGCCCAACACTATTATAGCGACTATTCCAACAATGCCACCCAGCCACAGACTGCACACAGCACAGCCAGTGATTTTCATACAGAGTGCTAAGTGGCGTTGCCAATATAAAAATCTAAACAGCCTACTTACAAGCTTGACCACATTATATCCCAAAAGAGTAATGAAGTCTCCCCTATAGCATGGAGGTCTCCGCAATGTATTCCCTGCCATGAACTTTTTTATTTATTCTCCGAATGTATCTCTAGATTTTGCTTTAGGAGTGCTATTTAGATCTAAATGTTCTCAAGGCCCGATAAATGGCCATGTCTCGGATGGAAGGTGAACTGTATTTTCTACGGATCTAGAGTGCCAGTTATGGCAAAACTTTTACGAAGAGCCTATCTGTCTAGACTCCAATTTATTTATCTCGACATCAAAATGTAAGCTTTCCTGCGATAAAAGAATAGAGAACTGTTGATCCTCTGCCCGCATACAAAAACACACAAGTTTGTGGTACCTATCGACCGGTGCGTATTTGGAAATACTTACAATGGAATGTAATTTGTCCTGTTTTTCGTCGCAAAACTAAAACCACACAGACAGTGGCCTGAACTGGGAATTCGTCGGATGCGTGGAGCCAGATGTGGTCGCATACCGGGAGCGGCTAGCGTATCCTGCACGTCCACGAACGGCCGGCTGGAATTCCGAAAACGCCCACTGCATAACACGGGCAGCCTTATTTAAAAGTTTACATACCTTCCGCGGCGAAAACTGTCTCCCTCTATGAGCTGTATTACGGCGCATCTTCGTGCCAGCGGAACCCGGCACAAACGAACTGTATCAAGAACCGTTATCAAAGTTAACTTAATACCGGAACGGTTTATTTATTACCAGTAAGAAATTGTAAACGGTACAAGAGAATGATATGATAGATGTAGAAATAATTCCGTTACATCTGGAGGAAAATTCAAACAAGTGGCAAACAATGTGTGATTGTGATCCTGCAGTCAAATAGTCGGTGAAATTGCAAGTTAATTAAGTACACAAAAATGTAAAATAAGATTTAAATGAATAATTGAATAACATGGATTTTGTTCTCACGTCTGATGCAGATGACAGGGAATTGTGCTGAATAATGTTTATTCAAGAAAGGTCATCTCAAATAAATAGTAAGTGGTCCTACGATATTTAGTTAAAATGCAGACAGAAAATACGCTTATAACACGAAGTAAGGTTACGTTGAGAGCAATACGCAAATGGTAGCAAACTCTCCAAACTAAATAGTCATAAAAGACTCGAGAAAAGTAAGTGCATTTCGAGATCACGAAACAGCAAAGAGTCACCATTTCAGAATAGTTCAGAGTGCTACATGATGACTCACAAATTAACATATACGATAGGAAGCACAGTAACTCATTGTCTGCCTATTTTCAGTTCCGTAAATCAAGTGGCAAAAGTTAGAGTTCTACTCCGCTTCACATTCAGACCTTACGAAATACAAGGTCGCTTCAGAGATGAAGTATAGTACCGATTGTTCACCGCTCAGAATCAATCGCCTGTATGACTAAATCACATACGTTACCATAGGCACGTCTTTCTTTTTCCAGTAGTAGACACAAAGCGGTCAGAATCTCTGCCTTGAGCTCATCACATGGAAAATTCCAGTCTGCCCTCTGTAGTGTTCTGCTACAATCTGCTTTTCTATTGGCTGAAGACCATCCCCACAAACAATACATCGTCCTTAAACTTTACAGACATGATTTGATTCATCTTGACCAATTTACCACAATAAACTAGTATATTACTACAATATTTAAACAAAGAAATATTATAAACTTGCTGTCACACTTAGATATTTTACAATAATTATAAATAAAAGATTGTCAATAAATAAGTAAGCCAGTATTCTTGTGCAGCTGTGATCATGCTAAATGACAACAGATTGTCATTATACAGGTTGAGTCACTAACTATCGCCACCAAGAATAGCTCCGAAAGTGTGATAGGAGCTGTAAAGTTTGTGGGACGAAAGTTGCATAGCACAACGGGGGCCATAATATGACATTGGTTTTTTGTTGCTAAGTAGGGTCGCTTCAGAGATATGGAGGTCAACTTTTTTTTTTAATGGGATGCTATAGTTTGGTACTTATTTACTGATAGCAGCTATCGAGAAGATGCCAGTGATGTGTAACTGTAAGGTCTTTGAAGATCAACGAAGGTCACAAGGGTGGCATGAACGTCCATTTACAGAAAGTGTTCGAAGTGATGACCATTGGTATCAGTGCAGTGCTGCATTCTTTTTACCATGGATTGGGTGGTATTCCTTATCACTGCTCTTCAGGTGTAGTTGGAACGTCTATATAAACAACGTCTTTTACGAATCCCCACAAGAAAACATCCATAGACGTCAAGTCTGGCGAACGAGCCAGCCACGACACGTCTCCTCCGTGTCCAATCCAACGATCTGGCCGAAACGTTGGATTTTCTCCAGCAGCAGTAGTTTTATACATAATGACGGTACCATACCCAGAAACTTTTATGTCGATCTGGAAATTGTCTCTGCAACTCATTTCTAGCCATCAGCGAAAAATGTGCCGGACACCCATCGTGTTGATAACACACTCTGTTCCTTGTTCCTGAAGGTATTTCTTCCAATAACAAACCTAATGTTTCTTGCAGAAATGTGATGTACTTCATACCATTAAGATTTCATTTGTTGATATAGGAGCCTATAGTTCTGTCTTCCAGAATCCCACGCCATACATTCACCGACCACGGTTTTTGGTGTGCAATTTGCCGCAGCCAACATAGATTTTGACTTGCCCAATAATGCATGATATGCAAATAAAGATTTACGTGGTTCGTGAATGTAGCCGCGTCAGTAAACAAAATAAAATTAATAGATGTGTCATCTCTCTGAATGTGAAGTTGAGCCCATTGGCAGAATTCAGTGCGACGCATACAATCTGTACCAGTTAATTCTTTGTGGAGACTGATATGGTAAGGATATTTATGGCGATACAGAACACGAACAACACTAGTCTGGCTCATGCCAGATTGCCTTGCGGTTGGACGTAAACTAACACAAGGATCTTGACTCACAGCGGCAAGAGTGCGAGTTTCCGTTTCCTCGTTAGTAGATTTCCTCTGCCGGATATGTTTCCGATGCATTGAAGATCCAGCTGTTCTCAGTTTATCATACACATATTTAAATGTACGACGTGAAGGGCAAGTGCGATGAGGATATCTTTCAGCGTATAAGTCTCTAGCTCTCACTCGATTTCGTTGGCATTCTCCGTAAATGAGAAGCATATCGACTGGTTCTTCGAAGGAATACATCATTCACATTCGATTGATTCGACGATACTAGTCTCACCGTTCCTATTAGTGTTGTATTGCGAAACAGTCGAATGGTGTTTACATGTCAATGGTACGTTAGATGGATACGCCGTATTCGGCGAATATTTACTATCTGCTTGATATACAAGAGAGAATTGTCAGAGCATGTGCCTCGATAAGTGCCGAAGTGATAAGAAATACCATTCAATCCATGATAAGAAGATTGCAGCACAGCATTGATACCAATGGTCATCACTTCGAACACCTTCTGTAAATGGACGTTCATGCCACCTTTTTGACCTTCATTCACCTTCAAAGACCTTACTGTACACATCATTGGATTCGTCTTGATAGCCGCTATCAGAAAATAAGTACCAAACCACAGCATCCAATTTAAAGAACAAAATTGACCTTCATATCTCTGACGAAATCCCACCTTGCAACAAAAAAACCAACGTCATATTAAGGCTCCCGTTGTCCCATGCAGTATGTCTGACAAACTTCTCAGCTACTTTCATACTTTCGGAGTTATTCTAGGTGGAAATAGTTTGTGAATCACCCAGTATATTATTTAAACTATTACTTATGCCTTCTTGATAGAGGCATATTTTTGTAATGTTTTCAATTGTGGTCTCCGCTAACACAAGCGATTGACCACTTTTAAATTAGCACAGTTCTTTTAATAGCCCTTGCAATCAACATTTAAATAAAGTTGCTGGCAAAATCGCAAACCGTTTATTAAATAACTATACAACTATCACAATGCTATATTCCTTAGATACGTGAATGTAGACTTCATGGTGTTCTGACAAACATTTGCATAATGAAAAAGATATAAAAGACAATTGTAAATCAATAAATAAAATAAGTAATGCTACACAGCTTTCAGGACTGATAGCTATAGCGCAATACTGTTACCTGATATGCCAGCCGTTGTGGCCAAGCGGTTCTAGGCGCTTCAGTCCGGAACCGCACGACTGCTACGGTAGCAGGTTCGAATCCTGCCTCGAGCATGGATGTGTGTGATGTCCTTAAGTTAGTTTGGTTTAATTAGTTCTAAGTTCTAGGGGACTGATGACCTCAGATATTAAGTCCCATAGTACTCAAAGCCATTTGAACCATTTTTTGTTATCTGATATATAATTTGTTTAAATCGCATGAATTAATTGAAAGTTGTTAATTCCGGGGTTTATTGTAGAAATATTTATTCACTGTGGAATATTAAGTTTTAAGGATATTAAAATACTGTTGTGTCATAGGATGCACATCATTTCTCTGCGATTGACAGTGTACTGAGATTTAGATTAATATTTGATTGTAAATAGTTATAGACTCTTGAAGAGCTGTAAGAAGCCATCTTTCAGTTTGTCTCAAAGTTCCCCATTGCTCGATATTCCATGTTCTGCCACTGTCCAGCTCCGCATCCCGTCTTTATCCCGGGCTGGCCTGGAGCAGCCACTGTAGCCTCCTGTGAGCCCTGGGCACTGTAGCATTCAGCTGGACATCAAATACACCTTACCTCATAGCTATTCTTTGCAGATGATCAGCTCGCCTACCTACATGTAATGTTACACACCTCCACTTAATGTGGCACATTAGCTAGATAACTTGGCACATGAAGCAGCACCGTATTTGGCATACATAAGATAATAGATACATAGATGACATAATAAATGGGATATCCTACTTCCATGTCAGAACAATAGAGGAAGCATCTTCGTGGTGGTGTATGAAACCTCATAGTATGTGTCATGTTATCAGTTTCAAGTTTATAAATGTAACAAAAATTGTAATATTATGGCATGTTAATTCAAGGTGCGAATAAACACATAAATTTTGTCTTACTTTTGAGTCAGCTCTATCTTTTCAAAAGATTTTAGCACGTTTATGTTCGTTTGATATCACTTTTTTACTTTGATCACATTGTACCGTCACACCATCATCAACACGACAAACAATTGGCTTTCCAGCATCGAAGATTAGATGGTTCGCAGTCTAACCGTCTCGGCCAAAATTCATGATGCCCTTGGCCCAGTAATGCGTCGAAACATGCGTCAATCCGTGATCACAATCAGTGCTGAAGAACGTTAGCTGTCTAGAAATACAACTGTGCTTTAGTTAGCAATAATCATATGTCTTCCAAATTAGGCACCGAACGACCTTCACAAACAGGATAGCCCCAAAAGATTGATTTACAGTGTAGGCAAAACACATTTGACTCAGCTCGCCATTTCAAAACTTGTGTCCACGTTCCTACTAGGATACCCGTCTTTCGTGCTATGAAACTTGTTCGATACCATAAAGCAACCACCATTTATTCATTACTCTATAATTTTACCACACCTAATTAGAAACTTTGGAACTAGCAGTACCCTATGCCAAAATCGCCTATTTAACCTTCATTTTTAACTCGGTGTATAACTAGATCACAAATTCATCAAATGTTCAGTCTTATTTGCACTAAGATACAGTTTATCGCTATACTTTATTCCTATAATTTTACACATAGAAATCTATCAAAAACCCTTCCAAAATAACATACGTCATATAATTAACTCATGTAGTATATCCCCACAAACTTAGTTTATACTCCCACACACAATTAAAATTTTAATGATGTCTGACGACTTCCGTGCACCAAATTTTGTGGGAACAATAATTACAAGCAATATACAAATATTTCATGAGGAGCCCATCAAAAATACTACAAGTAACACATATAAATAATCCTTGAAATTTCCCCCAAATGTTATGTACAGCACAATTTAGTCTTCTCTTTCACAAATAGCAAAATAATTTACGTTCTTCCGATTTCCCAACACCAATAGTCGTGCAGGCAATGTCGACAATATCTTTGCACTAAGTTGTGCCTCGATACATCTTATATACACCTTACATTCACCAAGATTGTTCTTTACACCAAACAGGAATAGATTCCAAATTCTAATAAACTACGCATGAAAATTACATACATTTCAACACACATACTATGTTCTTCTTTCTATGTATAATCGCAGCTCTGTCACGTTTCTTAGCCCCAGGAAGTCTCCCTATACGGGGTGCTTGAGCCTATATGCACTGAGGTGTGGATATTCAGCGAGAACTAACGGTCCACAGTATAGTCAAAGAGCTTTGTTTATTTCTCCATCTGCCTCACTAGATTTTTCTTTGGTTTTCAGTAAGATGCGTTCCCGAATCTTGTTCTTAATCCTTCTGTCATGCCCATCATGTCACATTTTTCTTTCCTTCGCCATCTTCTCCATACGAGCTTTTACTGCCTCGTCTCTTGCTACTGCGGTTAGTGACTGACCTGGTGGGAAACACACGACCTCAGTAAGTGAGAACTTCGGCTTGCTTTCTGTCATTATATCTAATGGCGAGTGTCCTGTAGCATGACCCTTAACACTATTTAATCCGTCTTCAGATGATTTGATAAACTCAGTCCACTTAGAATGTTTGTTGCTTGCACACGCTCGACACAGGCGGCCAGTTTCTCGCATATAGTGTTCACAGGGGTTACTTGTCAGGTGGTATATCGATATCTTTATGTGTTTGATGCCTTGATTGTTCATGAACATTTTGGACGTAAATTGTGATCCATAGTCAGACAACAGCCTCTCAGGTTTTATTACTTTAGTAAAGAAATCCTCTTACAGTTTAGCGATCAGATTTTTGCTATTAGCTTTCCGTGTCGGATACAATTAGACAAACTTTGAAAACATATCAACAACCACAACTATATGCTTCATACCACCATGACCAGTTGGGAGTGATCTGCAACTGGCTATCGCCAATAACTCGCTAACTTTGCTGGGGATGACACTTTGCATTTCGGCCTGGAGTTAATCAGTGCAACGTTTCACCCACTGGCATTTGTCGGAAGCAGCCAACTGAGGGCACACCCGGCTGGCTAGATTGTGTACGTGCACATGCTCCTCAATGATGTCTACACACATTTGTGCCCCGTAATGCCCGTCACATAAGTGGACGTAGTCCAGCAGCTGCTCCACATTCACAGCTCCACCGCTCCGTTTTCTCATCTTTCCTACGGAACAAAACACCCTTATCACTTTTATAGTATCGGGATATCTTTTCGTAACCGTTGCTGCCAATGTTTGTTTTTATATTTTTCAGTTTGGGGTCGTCATTTCGCGATCGTCGCATATTCTTGCAAACAGCACAATATCTCTTTCCCATTCTACTCCTTTCGTGTATAAGAGACGGAACTCTTCATTTACTTCTTCCTCATCACTGCTCTCTTTCTCAATAGTAGCCGTGACAATGTGTCAGCTATACAATTTTCGGTTCCTTTTATATATTTTATGCTACAACAGAATTTTAGCAAAAACATTGTCCATCTCATAAGACGATCGTTTAGCAGCCTACTATCCTGAAGAGAACTAAGGGTTTCATGAACGGATAGCACCGTTACATCGCGACCCTCCAGATACAGCAGGAAAGTATTGAACATAACAGCGAGTAGCTCTTTTTCAGAAATACTATAACCGAGCTCATGTTAATTTTACAGTCGTCTGGCAAAAGATATACTCCTATGGTTCTACCTCTCCTCGTATCAACGTTTCCCGAGACACCTCACATCCTACGCCGCAATCTGAACTGTCTCTAGCTAGACAGTTTGGCAACGACATGCAGCGGTAGTATAACATGTTACTACTGCACGCTCGTCACTGCGTATCGATGTCGAATTTTTCTTGAACGGTTTGCATAGGCTTGGAGTATTCATCATACCTCCACCAGGAATTTTCGGTAAAAACTGCACCCCCCCCGCCTCCCCAAGGTATGATTTTCATTGTTTTCTGGTAGTTGGCCTCTAGCACTCTGAAATCGTTATAAGTTTTCACTGCCTGGCAAAATACCTTCGAATGAGATGAGTTGAAAACTGAATTTCCGCTCTAGAAAATTCCCATGAAGAGAGTTTTAAGGTCATTCCTCCATTTCTTAAGACCAACAGCGCTTTCTCCAACAACTCGGAATGTTCGGGCCGAGATTCCGTGACAATCAAAATATCGTTCACGTAGACAAGGAGTTTGCTCATTAATCTGTTTCCCAGTACGTAATTTAGCTCTCTTACGAAACCAGCAACAGATTAACCGAATAGCACCACTTTGAAGCAATAACTCGCCCTTCGAATGGAGAGTAATGTATCTCCCACTCCCTTCAGCCAACGGAATCCGCCAAAATCCAGAGGCCAAATCGAAATTCGACATCAGTTAGATATTGAGAAAATTCTGTAAGAGTTCTTCCATGTTGCTTGCCTGATTTGATTCTCTTACTACAACTTTACTGAGTTTGCGAGCGTCGAAAATTACTAAAATTTTAACAATTGTAATCGGATTGCAGTCATCACTCCTACATTATTCCACACTGTCTCATTCTAACATATAATTTAATCTAGCGTGCACTGCCTCCCGATCAGCAATAGCAATCACATATGATTTTGATCTATAGGCTCATGTGACCTCGTGTTAACTGTCAAAGTCCATCACCCTACGAGGCTTGTCTGAGAAAATCTCCTCATAGCGACTCAACAAATTACACAATTCCTCCTCTTCCTCGTTCGAAATACCTTAAATCGCTTCAGTAGTTTCCTTTATTTGCTCATACATAAAATAACAATTGCCCCAACCTTCACCAATTACTGCGTGAGCAACTCTTTGCTGTCCAGTTAACAAATTACTTCCTTCTCTTGTTCTCTACTTCATATTCGAGGTATTTCTCAACGCAATTCAAATACATTTTATATTTACACAGGAAATGTGTACCCAGCACGACATCTTTAACTAAACTAGTCACTATAAAAAATCTCATACTAAAACAGTAATCACTAGAAATAAACCCTCAATGCATTTCATGGTTTATGCTTAATGTGAGTACTTTTGACTGGGAAAATTGCAGATTTCCTACTCTTAGTTTTGTTTACAAATTGCTCTGATACGGCCTACACATTACTAACAGAATGTAAAAGTGCACTTACTTTTCACTACCCATCTCGATTCCTAATATAGGTTGCACATTGATGATTTCTTCCTTCCCTAAATGCTGTGCCCTCAAAAGATCATTTTCAATATCCCTTCCTTTCTCTTCCCCATCTATTGTACATATTACAATATCAGGTAAATCTTCAATTTAAATTAAACAATTCATTAAACACTTCCTTCGCCCCGATTTCGTCTTTCCTCCTTTCAAGACCTCTTCCTACTTTATATTTCTCCTGTGTCCACAACTGAAGTAGTAAAACAAAATATTTCCTAGACATTTCCAATCATTTATAGAGCAAGTTATTTTTCTTCCTTGCCGCAAAACTCTGCACTAATATCACATCCTGAACAAATACTTTCCCCCTTATCCACTTCTGTATTCTTCCGAGACACCTCTAAATTATCTGTAGGATTTAAATCGCCCTCAGAATCCTTACTTTCATCATCCTCGTAAGCATCAAATATTCTATCCACATCCTATGAAACAACGATATCAGTAGCTGTAACATTCTCACTATTAACGACACAACTTAAAAGTTCGTTCCCTTACACAAAGTCTCACTTATTTCCGCCCAATCACTATCAACTTTGCCAGAAGTAACTCCATTAACACACGCCGATAACTCATAAAATTCATTGCTTACACTTCTAGGAATTGTATTATACTGCTTTGTATCCATCTGGCACTTTCTTTACGATAAGACTGGGAGCTTAACACCAGCCAGTCTGATTAGAAGCTGCTCATGGAAACTTTGACTGTAGCTGTAACCATACAGCACGGCAATTTTGTACCAGTGGCGATCGAAAAGGTTCCGTTTGAGGGCCATTGCTTCAGCGTATATCCAACTCAGGGGGACTCCGCTGCCGGGGTATAAGTGCCGAAATGTAGGCAAAGTGTTAGTGTGGCCTTCGGACGGAAAGTTTTTCAACCTCTCTTACATGTCACTTTGAATGCACGAAAGAAGTGCTTGTCTATTCTTAATTTATACTCATGTTACAAGAACGAGTTCGAAGGTGTGCCTATAATGTAATGT
Organism: Schistocerca nitens; assembly: GCF_023898315.1. Taxonomy (NCBI): domain Eukaryota; kingdom Metazoa; phylum Arthropoda; class Insecta; order Orthoptera; family Acrididae; genus Schistocerca; species Schistocerca nitens. The sequence goes on along the minus strand of NC_064614.1, from coordinate 605,323,461 downwards.
TTTTCGCGTATTATTTACGCTATTATCATTTATGACCTCGAATGCTTTGCCTGCCGTTTGGGTATCACTTTGGGGAGTGACGGTGCAAGAGAGGTTTGTATGTGTGAACCGACAACCATAGTGCTGCCCGTCAACCGACTAACGGCAGCAGGGCAATCCCACGGCCAATTGGAGCGCGTGGCGCCAAGTTTCCGTAGTTTAAAAATGGTGCGTTGTCGACCTATACAACTTTAGTAATTTTGGTTCCTACTGGCATCAGCTGACATTCCCTTGCGTTGTTAACAGCCAATCGACAAAGTGTCATCTTGTGTCAGACACGGCGTTGTGTATTCTGGTACTCACTGTTTAATAATTTTGTTAAAATCTTCTGTAATTGTTAGGATTGGAAAATAACATCGAATTAGTTGCTGAATCAGAGGTTTATTGGCTCTTCACCGTGGTTTCGACAAATACAAATTTGAGTTTTTCAGAAGGAAAATGGACTCATAATATCATGTATTGACATAAACTGATATTGAAGCTATCTCTTATCTAGTGCAAAGTACATGTCACACACAAATACAAACAGTTGAAATGCATAACTCAAGGTAGTAGCCCAATATTGTATGGCTGTGTTGTAAAACTTAAAAAAAAGGCCCGTAGTATTGGCCTACTACCTTCACTTGAGCGTTTTAACTGCTGATACTTATGGGTGACACGCTCTCTGTACTAGACAAGAGTCTTATGGCTTCAACATCCGTTTATGTCAATATGTGATTTTTTGAGTCCAGTTTCCTTCTAAAGAAGATAAATTTATATTCGTCGAAATCATGGTAAACGGTCAGTAAACCTTCAATTTTGCAACTGGATGGCTGTTATTTTCCAATCATATAAAGTTTCTACGTGCTGAATCGTAGCTACGGTTAAGAAATATGCATACAGAAATTTGATTTTAACTAATGTTCGGCCAACTGGTGGTGACTAGGAAGCAGACTGGGGTTCAGATGTGGGTTGAAATGCCACCGGCGAAGGGGTCATAAGTGGAAGATTGTAGAATACCAAGACTAGCTATGAGGTAAGGCCTCAGACTTTTGTTATTTGAAAACTGTTAAAGCTTATTAAATAAACGTTCTACAACTTTATTCTTTTCGTCTACGTATTTGTTTCTCAATGTAGTCACACTGCTGACGAGCACATTTCTTCCAGCGAGAGGCCAGTTTGTTGATACCGTCAGTGTAAAATGATTGACTTTGTTGATGGAACCACAACTGCTTGCACCGCTTCATCACTATCAAAGTGAAGTTCCCGAAGGTGTTCTGTAAGTTCTGGAAACAGATAAAAATCGGATGGGGCCTAGTCAGGACGATCGATGACTGTGAATCCAAGGGGTCGGATTGTTGCAGACGCCACATCGCTCGTGTGTGATGTGGCATTGTCCTGCTGAAGGAGATGGTGTGGACGAACTCTTCGAATTCGAAACTCGATTACAGCATGCTGTTCCTCCCCCCAACGACATGCTTAGGCTGCACACTGCCATGCTACAAGCTACATTAGAAGTCCTCCAGCGGAAGAGGGCTGTAAATAATAGATGCGAAGAATAAAGATGCAGAATGTTAATAAGGTTTGTTTTTAATTCAAAAATCCTTAAGAGTCTTCACTTTAAAAAGAAATCTGAGGCATTACATTCCGGCAGGCCCTACTAAATCTAGACCATTTAGTCCAACGTAATCTACACTGATGCTCATAAATTAAGGATAATGCTGATACATGGTGAAACAACGCTCTGGTGGGTGGTTTGTGGGTTTATATCACCTCGGGGTATGACCATGTAGTGCACTTGACCTGCGGTCATCGCACGGTGGCGCTGGCAGCAGTCCACATACGCAGAGGTGTGTTGGTGTATGTCAGAGTACGGTGCAGCGAGTAAATGTGCAGACGTTTTCAGACGTGATAATGGTGAATTTGTGTTGAAAATGGCTCAAAGAACACATATTGATGTTATGAGGGGTAGAATACTAGGGCGACTGGAGGCTGGTCAAACACAGCAGGTCGTAGCACGGGCCCTCCGTGTGCCACAAAGTGTGATCTCAAGATTATGGCAACCAGGAACCAGATACCAACTCCTTAATGTCCTTGAAACGGACCTTTATGGAGGTAGTGGTTTGATGGTGTGGGGTGGGATTATGATCACGTACACCCCTGCATGACTTTGACAGAGGAACTG